>NC_044053.1:842521-852521 GCF_902167405.1 Gadus morhua
GTAGGGGTCAGACCTCCAGCTACAGGACAGCCAGTCTACAGGTAGGGGTCAGACAGCCTGCTACAGGTATGGGTCAGACAGCCTGCTACAGGTAGGGGTGCAGCTACAGGACCCCTGCCTACAGGTAGACGTTGCAGTTCCTCAGCAGCGCTCCTGGCCCCCCCACTGCTGTCTCCCCACCAGAGGCCGCGGTCCAGGCTGCTTAGAGAGAGCTGGATGGGCTGTGTTGTACAGTGGATCCCCAGCGAGTGGATATGTGGTGAACCCACTAAGTACAACCGTACCTGCCGCGGCGCTGTCAGCGGCGGGCGGGATCACAGTCCCCGGGCGCGGGCTCTGACCGGGCGGCACGCTGCCAGCCTGTCTGACATAATGGCCCATTACCGCATCGCAGAACCAGAGAACCGGAGAGAGAGCAGCACTACCCGGGGGGGGGGGGGGGGGAGGGAGCGCCGCACGGCCTTCTGGGAAGTGGGGGGAGGAGGATACGTTGGAGTCAAACACCAATTACCGCAGGAAGGGAACTCTGGGCATCCACAGGAAGAGGAGCACTGGCTGCAGAACTGGTGTCTGAAGGAGGGCGAGGATCAGCCATCGATTTGGTTTAAGTTCCACGTGTTGGATTAAGTTAATGTCGCGGGGACGATGTGATCGGAAGAGGGAAATTAAAGCTGTCAATATCTCTGTAGAAGAGTTTGCAGGAACAGGAAATATAGGGCAGATTCATGCAATATTAATCCAGTTTTTATAGCCACACAACTTTGTGGTTTGATTATCTGCTTTCTGATGTGACTGTTCGTCGCATCTAAAGATGAATTATTCAGGCCCGATTCGGGTTATCCTGCGAACCCAAACAGTTTCGGCAGCCTGTTGCTCTGAGGTGGCTGTTGTGTCTCATCTGAGGAACGAGGCCAGGTTGTAACTTTATCCCTCGCTCACATCAACTCCTCTGGGGTTCAGATGTGGGGTTTTGCCTTCGCGGTTTATGACGACATTTCTGCATTTACTCTGGAACACAGCAGGAAGAGATAGAGAGATAGTAGGATAAAGATAGAGATGCTATAGATGGATACATAGAGGGAGAAGACAGATGGTTGTAGATAGATGAATGGACGGAGAGATAGGTAGATATATGGTTAAATAGACATGTGAAATACAGCTCTTTGGATGCAGAGACGGACTAAACATTGTCACAGATTGAATCCACCAGCGAGATTGTCTTTGATTTTGATCTGGTTCCCTGTGCTTCAAAGGCCCAGTCCCAACTTGTGTACGAGTAGCAGGCGGTCGTGAGATGCTGAGAGCGCAGAACGACGCCGCCTTAAAGAGGAGACAGATGGGAGACTGAATGATGACAGACGGCCGAAAGCAGATCAGCCTCATCTACAATCACAAAGGAATCCTTACGGTCAGCCGCTTCAGAAGGAACTCCGAGAAAACACCTTAGAACCGGCTCCCCTAGGAACACCTTAGAACCGGCTCCCATAGGAACACCTTAGAACCGGCTCCCATAAGAACATCTTAGAACCGGCTCCCCTAGGAACACCGTAGAACCGGCTCCCATAAGAACAACTTAGAACCGGCTCCCATAGGAACACCTTAGAACCGGCTCCCATACGAACACCTTAGAACCGGCTCCCCTAGAAACACCTTAGAACCGGCTCCCATAGGAACACCTTAGAACCGGCTCCCCTAGAAACAGCTTAGAACCGGCTCCCATAGGAACAATTTAGAACCGGCTCCCATAAGAACACCTTAGAACCGGCTCCCATAGGAACACCTCGTAGAGATTAGATGTTTTATTTATTTGAATAAGGCGGATGGTGTTGAGGTTTGGTCACTTGAACCCTGATCCTATGCTCTGATGCCAGGTCGACTCCTCTGCCCTTCACTCCTCCCCCTCTCTGACCGTCCACATGTAGACACATCAGAGCACCAACCGATGGACCATCCAGAAGAGCTGAGGAGGAGCAGAGCGTCTGGCAGCTGGAAGGTCGTGGGTTTGATCCCGACTCCTCCTGTCAAAGGTGTTGGGATGTTGAGCAACACCACAGTGTTTCCCGCGCGGCTGTTGTTAGCTGGTTTGACTGACACCATGGTGTGAAATATGAGGTATCTCCTGGAGGAGGACGGCCCTGGGGGGGGTAAAGAGCTGTTACATCACGGCCGTCTTCGTGCGGTTTCATCATGGAGCCCATCATCAGGATGATGACCGTGAGGCTTCACACCTCTGCAGGAAGCACCTCCTCCCCGCCGCGTGTGTTTAGGGTTCTGCTGCAGAGACCTCTAAGTGATTACACACACAAGCAGACCTCTTGGTCTGTCACTGAGGAACCAGGAGACGCAGCAGGTCACACGGACCTCTGCGGCCCTGACAGGCGCTGGAGAACAGCGGCGTGGGGTTCAGCGAAGACACCCAGGGCCGACCCGGTGGAGACACCCAGGGCCGACCCGGTGGAGACACCCAGGGCCGACCCGGTGGAGACACCCAGGGCCGACCCGGTGGAGACACCCAGGGCCGACCCGGTGGAGACACCCAGGGCCGACCCGGTGGAGACACCCAGGGCCGACCCGGTGGAGACACCCAGGGCCGACCCGGTGGAGACACCCAGGGCCGACCCGGTGGAGACACCCAGGGCCGACCCGGTGGAGACACCCAGGGCCGACCCGGTGGAGACTGGATACAGGAGGATCATTCTGCCTTGAATTGCAGTTTCTTTCAGTTGCGCCGGGAGCTGGTCTTCCATTAGAAACAGGTGGCTGTGGAAGATAGATCCCTCTGTCACTTTGGATAGAAGCAGCTCCTTTCTTACTCATTTATATCAAGCACCTTATTTAAATTCACTT
Organism: Gadus morhua; assembly: GCF_902167405.1. Lineage (NCBI taxonomy): Eukaryota > Metazoa > Chordata > Actinopteri > Gadiformes > Gadidae > Gadus > Gadus morhua. Next base: position 845,369 of record NC_044053.1, read on the forward strand.
ATCGGCTGCCACGTCGCTTGGCAGCTTAAAGACAACACAACATTTAAATGCCTCACCTTGTACGATCATTTTTACTGTTATATACTTGTTGTTGTCAATATGGAAATAATGCATGCCAAAATTAACATGACAGATTTTAAAACATACTTTGCATTAAATTGATTAAAAAGGGTGCAGGATAGTGAAGTGCCTGGGGTATTTGACTCCCAGTCAGAATGTTCTGGGTGCTGCTTTCTGTCTGCAGCATAACCATAGTAAGATAACCCTTACCTTCTCCTTACTGATCCTTTGATTAATGGCAAAGGAATGTACTATCATGTAAAATGTTATCAATACGGTTAACTAAAGCTCCTGTAAAATTGAAATGTGGTCATCGTATCATCTAGTCCAACAAAGAAGGCTTAACATCTGATAGCCAATAATTGCACTACAAGGTTATTTGAAAGGGAATTTGGAAAATAAGTCACATCAGCGATGCAAGACCCATTTTATTATAGAGTTTATGTCGGCAGGCGTCCATCTGGCCTCTCCTGAATGCGGCTGCATTCTCAGAACATCAGCATCTGAAGACGACATGGGACCTCTTGAGAACCGTTTGGTGTCGTGTGGGTCGACTCAAGGAGAGCATCCTCTCACGAGGACTCTCCAGGACCCATTGGTGTTCTGGAGTGGACATCTCAAAACCACACTGGGTGTAAACACACAAAGGATTTGACACCAAAACAATAGAAACCCCGGAAACTGCAGCAATATGGAGAGAACGGCTCAGTGTAGAGAGAACAGCTCAGTGTGGAGAGAAGAACTCAGTGTGGAGAGAACAGCTCAGTGTGGAGAGAACAGCTCAGTGTGGAGAGAACAGCTCAGTGTGGAGAGAACAGCTCAGTGTGGAGAGAAGAGCTCAGTGTGGAGAGAACAGCTCAGTGTGGAGAGAAGAGCTCAGTGAAGAGAGAAGAGCTCAGTGGGGAGAGAACAGCTCAGTGGGGAGAGAACAGCTCAGTGTGGAGAGAACAGCTCAGTGGGGAGAGAACAGCTCAGTGTGGGGTACAGCTGGAGAGAACGGCTGAAGAACAGCTCAGTGGGGACCCGCTCAGTGAGGAACGGTGAGGTGTGCAATGGGGTTCTCGTGAGTAGTGGAACATGTCGGGGAAGCAGAGTCTATAATTGTGAGCAGCCCCCAGCGCAGTGAGCAGAATCCCCTGGATGTTTAGCATAAAGACTGGGCCGCCGGCGTCGTGACTAAACGCTGAACAGCAGCCGTCGTGTTCCCATTTAGGAAGGACGAGGTTAAGATGAGCTCAGATTAGACTCTGAAACCTCGAGCTAAACAACACAAATACCATCACAATGGAAACCCATCCCGGGCGGCATGTACATGAACACAAACACATGAATCCAGTGATGAATAAAATACCATATTCAAATTGATGTTAAACTGTATTTGATTAATAACCGGGTAAATCAGCGGATGTTTTAATTGAAAGTCATAGTCAAAGTGTTTTATTACCATTCTGTACATTAAAATAATGTCTGACCTGACAGGCGGACAATACGCAGGAGGAATAAAAGATAAACAAAAGAGTCAAATAAAATAGAGACGTAACGAAATATAAACCAATCCAACACAAGAACACTATGGACAGTTCCAGAGAATGTGAACATGTAAACAACTGTCCAATGTAGCATATGGAAGCATTAAGGACCATGAATCTAAATACTGTACAGATAAGTACAATAATGGCATCATCATTTTACAGTATATTCATTACAATAAATGCATATTAATTAGATTGGATTAATTTATTAAATTAATTATTAGAGAGAGAGAGAGAGAGAGAGAGAGAGAGAGAGAGAGAGAGAGAGAGAGAGAGAGTGAGAGAGAGGGGAGAGAGAGAGAGGGAGAGGGTAGAGAGAGAGAGAGAGAGAGAGAGAGCGAGCGCGTGAGAGAGAGGAAGAGAGAGAGAGAGGGGAGAGAGAGAGAGAGAGAGAGAGAGAGAGAGAGAGAGAGAGAGAGAGAGAGAGAGAGAGAGAGAGAGAGAGAGAGAGCGCGCGCGAGAGAGAGGAAGAGAGAGAGAGTGAGAGAGAGAGGGGAGAGAGAGAGAGGGAGAGGGTAGAGAGAGAGGGTAGAGAGAGAGAGAGAGAGAGAGAGAGAGAGAGAGAGAGAGAGAGAGAGAGAGAGAGAGAGAGAGAGCGCGTGAGAGAGAGGAAGAGAGAGAGAGAGAGAGGGGAGAGAGAGAGAGAGAGAAAGAGAGAGAGAGAGAGAGAGAGATCAAGAGCACAGACACCATCCACACCAGCTCTTATCGAGGTGAAGTCAAAGGTCGGGAGGCATCCATCTTGTTCCCATCCCACCAGCTGTGAGCCCCAGTCTCAGTTCCGCTGGAAGGCTCTCCTTTTGTAGCAGTTTTGTAAGGAAACACACTTGAGGCTATTTTAGAACTCATTAGTTTAATTGGCAATAAAGTGCAATTATTTCAGCAGCTGCAAACTGCATTTTTAAAGTCCTCCAAACATCTCTGAGCCAGGAAATGAAAAGAAAACCAGTCAGTGTGTGTGTGCGTGTGTGTGTGTTTGTGTGTGTGTGTGTGCGTGTGTGTGTGTGTGTGTGTGTGTGTGTGTGTGTGTGTGTGTGTGTGTGTGTGTGTGTGTGTGTGTGTGTGCGTGCGAGTGTGTGTGTGTGTGTGTGTGTGTGTGTGTGTGTGTGTGTGTGTGTGTGTGTGTGTGTGTGTGTGTGTGTGTGTGTGTGTGTGTGTGTGTGTGTGTGTGTGTGTGTGTGTGTGTCTGCGTGTCTGCAGAGTTCGTGCAGATGTGTATATATGTTTGTTTGTCTTGTACTCTGTAAAGTGTGAGTAAATTCTAGTGATTGTGTGTCTGTGTGTGTATGTGTGTTTTGTAAAGTGTGTGTGTGTATTGTGTAAAATGTGTTTGTGTGTGTGCTCTGTAAAGTGTGTGTGTGCTGTCAAGTGTGTGTGTGTTCTGTAAAGTGTGTGTGTGTGTGTGTGTGTTCTGTAAAGTGTGTTTGTGTGTGTGTGTTCTGTAAAGTGTGTGTGTTGTGTAAAGTTTGTTTCTGTGTGTGCTCTGTAAAGTGTTTGTGTGTGTTTGTTGCGTAAAGTGTGTGTGTTGTGTGTGTTAAAAGATGTCTCAGCGTCCCCCTCTCTGGAGTAAGTTCCCAGAGTACCGAGGGAGAAAGGCCCTCTCCCCACCTCATTCACATCAATAGGTATGTATTAATTAGACCGCGGTGGTGTTGGTATGGCTTCATAAGGTGATTGACGAGCTCCTCGGTCCAGCAGCCGGCCCGCCGTCCTCATGAATCATTCATGAACAGCCCTGTGCCGGGCAGAGTGCTCTATTGTAGCGCATCCCAGCGCAGCATCCACCACTCTGCCATCAGATGTGTTGATCATAATAATTAAAGCAGGGCCTCACGGTCCCACACAATGGTCCCGCTCTGAAAGGAACCGGGAACTATAAGGCCGGGAAAATCAAATCAGGGATAGTTCACGCCCAAAAGGAAGGAATTGGAAAAGCAGCGAGCGGGAGAGTCTCTGGCCACGACGCACGTTATGTTATGGACGGATAACGAGAGGAGATGAGGCGACTTGGGCCTGAGCTCCGATTGGTTCTGAGAAGAGCCACATAAATAGCAAGAAACTCAAGGAGGATGGTGTCCTCCTATTGGCTGTTCCAGAAGCTTCGATCTGAACGTTTTCCCATGAGCGTTACTTGTGTGTATGTGGGAGAAACAGGTTTGTTCGTTTATGTGGGTGTCTAATTGGAAATGCATGCGTGTGTATATAAAATGTGGTTCAATCTGACGTGTGTGCCTCTGTAGGTGTGCGCTTTTGTGTATTTTTGAGAGTGTGCTTACTTATGTGTCTAAGATACTACGTTCTGTACATGAAACCGGGTACATAGATGTGTGTGTGCGTATGTGTGTGCGTGTGTTTGTGTGTGTGTGTGCGTGTCTGCGTGTGTGTGTGTGTGTGTATATGTGTGTTGGCACGTGCACTAACCCCCCCTCCATGCACGGTGAGTGTATCTCTCAGGCAATAAGACCTTGGACAGAGGAGTAATTGATTCAGAGAATCTTCAAATCAATTGGCGGACAGCTGGGGCGGCGGAGATTAGAGGAGTCTGGGAGTGCAGTCAGGGGCCCGGGGCCGCCGTGATCTCAGGATTATAGACCTGGGGGACATGTACCTGCTTTTTCTCATTTAGTTCCTCCTCGCTCCCCGTCACTGACAGTCTATATTCACAACTAACTGACAGTCTATATCCCCACCTCCTCTCTCCCTCCCCCCCTCGAGTGTCCTCTCCTCTCTCCATTCATCTCCTATTATCTCCTCTCCTTTTCTCTCCACATAATTCTGCTTCTGCCTTCTTTATATTTTCTCCACCTCTGCATAAATTCTTCCTCTACTCCTCTCTACCTTCTCTTCCTCCCCTCTCCTCCTATCCTCACCCCTCTCTTCTCTTCTTCTTGTCTCCCCTCTACCCCTCTCCTTTCCTCCTCTCCTCCCCCATCTCCTCTCTCCTCCTCCTCTCCTCTCTCCTCTCTCCTCCTCTCCTCCCCATCTCCCCATTCTCTCCTCTCTCCTTCTCTCCTCTCCCCTCTCCCCCTCTCTTCCTCTCTCCTCCCATCTCCTCCCATCTCCTCTCTCCCCATCCTCTCCTCTCTCCCCATCCTCTCCTTTCTCCCCCTCTCCTCTCTCCTCTTCTGGACCAGCGTGGGGCGCTGACGTTGAGGTATCACCACTGAGGGAGTAAATCAGCATATTTAATGGGGTCCCAGAGTTCCTGCCGGGTTGTCCTGCCTTTTGCTGCCTGCAGAGTGACTTCTGACCTCAGCGTTCCCAGCTTAGGCTTTAAATAAAGATTTCTGATCCTAAATCAGCCTCCGTCAGGAGTTCTGTAAGCAGAACAAATGTTGGGTCTGTGGGCCCAAAGCCGCCACTTAGCCTGATGAGCTAAAGACGCTAATAGCATCTAAAGGTCATTTGTATAATTGTTTTCCCTGGCCGGGCGCTCGCCGTCCTAGGCAGACCTTTGTCCCGTGGCCGGGAATCATTCAGCGCCCATTCCTGATTGACCCAGCTAAATCACAGAGTAAATCCTTCTTCTTAATGGGGGAGGGATTGGCCCAGAAGGAGAAAGGAGAGTCGTTCCAGAGAGCTTTGTGGTGGTCAGCGTTGCCCGCGGTGACGCAGGCTGGTGCCTCGTTGGCAGGTTTCTCTTCAGACACGTCGTCAGTCCCAGTCACTGTGTATCTTTCTCCCAGCAGCCACTGGGAGATGGTGTTCACTACCAATTAAACCAGCTCTCTATTAAACCAATTCTCTTTGAAGGAAACTCACATGATGAGGATTTTATCATCTTCTGTGCTTTTCAACTTCATTTTCATTTCTCTTTGATTGCTCATTTTACATTTTTGCAGGGAACGAGAAAGAATGTGACCAACGATGTAAACTCAAAATCATAATAATGTTATACAAATAATATGAATTCATAGAATAGCTTCCGGTCAGAAAATACAAGCAGGAATCAAGGTTACAATTGTTTTTTCAAAATCAAATGCACCTAAATTCTCTAAGTATCTAAGAGGGAATCTAATAAAGTTTTCTAAGAGGGACTCTTATAATGTAATCTAAGAGGGCTTTAATAAAGTAATCTAAGCGGGACTCTAATAAAGTAATCTAAGAGGGACTCTAATAAAGTAATCTAAGAGGGACGCTAATAAAGTAATCTAAGGGGGCTCTAATAAAGTAATCTAAGGGGGCTCTAATAAAGTAATCTAAGGGGGCTCTAATAAAGTAATCTCAGAGGGCTCTAATAAAGTGATCTAAGGGGCTCTAATAAAGTGATCTAAGGGGGCTCTAATAAAGTGATGGGGGGGGACGGGGGGAGAGACGGGGGAGACGGGGGAGAGCGTGGCGGCCGGGGTCGTGGCTCGGAGCCTGTGATTAATTCCCGTAGAGTGAGGAGTACATTAGGGCCGATTGGATTAGTGAACCCCCTCTAATGGACTCAGTGTCTCCACAGAGCTGCACGTTGAGCAGCGTCACAGGAGCGCCGCCGCGGTCCGGCCGGATGACAGCCGCTCCACTTATCAGCGCTGTCTCCTCCAGTGAGGTCCCTGGGCGGTGAACCCTGGAGGAGACAGCGCCCAGGGGGTGAACCCTGGAGGAGACAGCGCCCAGGGGGTGAACCCTGGAGGACACAGCGCCCAGGGGGTGAACCCCGGAGGAGACAGCGCCCAGGGCCTGGAGGAGCCAGCGCCCAGGGGGTGAACCCTGGAGGACACAGCGCCCAGGGGGTGAACCCCGGAGGAGACAGCGCCCAGGGGGTGAACCCCGGAGGAGACACACCCCCCCCCTCCTCGTCACCAGGGGGCGTCCATCTTGTTCTCTGGACCAGCGTTGGACTCACAGAGAGGAGGAGTGGACATGAAGTCGAGGCCGTCTGGCGGCCAGATGCTGAGGGTGGGTGATGCATAGTACAGGCTGACTAGGTTAACTAGGTTAACTAGGACTAGTCAGCCTGACCAGACTCTACTACCGGGTAGTGCTCAGATCAGGAACACGCCCCCCCCAAGCTGAACCAGGCCAGTGGCTTGGACCCAGCGGGGACCGTAGACGTACAACTTTTTATTTTGTATTGTCAGTTTTATCATGATTTGCGACTAAGGTTAACCAATATAGTCCATCTGAAGTTCATTATATGCGTGACACAGATAAGTTAGCATGGCTATTCAAATATAGAACGTTTGTGATCGCTGACTTTATTGAAAAGGCATGGGCTGGGAGGAATAAGGTCATTGAATATTTACAGATTATCCGGTGCCAGACGTGTTGTATTTTATTGTATTGTATTGTATTGTATAGTGTATTATTTTATATTGTATAGTGTATTGTGTTATTTTGCATTGTATTGTATAGTGCATTGTATTGTATTGTATTTGTATTGTGTAGTGTATTGTATTGTATTGTATGGTATTGTATTGTATAGTGTATTGCATTGTATTGTGTAGTATACTGTATTGTGAGTGTGTATGTACTACACTCTTTGTGAAGTTATATCGATGTCTTTTAATCCCGTGTTGGATGGGCCACTTGTGTTGCATGACAAGAAAATAAACAGAAACAATCAATCAATC
>NC_044053.1:867521-885021 GCF_902167405.1 Gadus morhua
GGTACACACTGTGGAATACACTGTGGTATACACTGTGAGGTACACACTGTGAGGTACACACTGTGGTATACACTGTGAGGTACACACTGTGAGGTACACACTGTGGTACACACTGTGAGGTACACACTGTGGTATACATTGTGAGGTACACACTGTGGTATACACTGTGAGGTACACACTGTGGTATACACTGTGAGGTACACACTGTGGTATACACTGTGAGGTACGCACTGTGGTATACACTGTGAGGTACGCACTGTGGTATACACTGTGGGATACACACTGTGGTACACACTGGTATACACTGTGGTATACACACTGTGGTACACACTGTGGTATACACTGTGGTATACACTGTGAGGTACACACTGTGGGATACACACTGTGGTACACACTGTGAGGTACACACTGTGGGATACACACTGTGGTATACACTGTGGTACACACTGTGAGGTACACACTGTGGTATACACTGTGAGGTACACACTGTGGGATACACACTGTGGTACACACTGTGGTATACACTGTGAGGTACACACTGTGAGGTACACACTGTGGTATACACTGTGAGGTACACACTGTGAGGTACACACTGTGGGATACACACTGTGGTATACACTGTGGTATACACTTTGGTATACACTGTGAGGTACACACTGTGGTATACACTGTGAGGTACACACTGTGAGGTATGCACTTTGGTATACACTGTGAGGTACGCACTGTGGTATACACTGTGAGGTACACACTGTGGTATACACTGAGGTACGCACTGTGGTATACACTTTGAGGTACACACTGTGAGGTACACACTGTGGTATACACTGTGAGGTACACACTGTGAGGTACACACTGTGGAATACACTGTGGTATACACTGTGAGGTACGCACTGTGGTGCACGCCGTGGGGTACTGGTCCCCACCTGGTGCCCACCTGGTCCACCCCTGGTCCCCACCTGGTCCACCCCTGGTCCCCACCTGGTCCACCCTGGTCCCCACCTGGTCCACCCCTGGTCCACCGCTGGTCCCCACCTGGTCCACCCTGGTCCCCACCTGGTCCTATCCGATCAGGCCAGCTCTAGGAGAGCAGGATGTTTAAAGGTCCCATGACATGAAAATCTCACTTTGTGAGGTTTTCTAACATAAATATGAGTTCCCCTAGCCTGCCTATGGTCCCCCAGTGGCTAAAACTTGCGTTTGGTGTAAAACGAGCACTAGCTGTTCTGCTCGCCTTTGAAAAAACGGAGGCTCAAGCGCGCTGATTTGGAATGTCTGTGCTCATGACGTCATGAGGAATCTCGGCTCCTCCCCTTACTCTGCCTGGCCCGCCCAGAGACGTTGGCCCGCCAATGAGACTCAACCGTGCGAGCGCCACATGTGTGTGTGTGAATACACACACTGTAACGCAAGTGTTTCTTGTTGGTTCTTTGACGTGTCTTGTATTTCCACAACGAGACTGTCGTGGGGGTTATCTGAGCCATGTTTGAGAAGGAATTGGGGGAAAGGAACTTTGGTTTGACTCGCTGAAGTACATGAACTGCGACATGCCGCCGGTTGCCGCGAGGCACCATCGCCCGGCAGCGGGCAGCTGGCAGCGCGCGGTTCAGTCGACTTCAGGTTGATGTGAAAGTGGAAGAACCAGAGACGTCGCAGAACCCGACAAAGTCGTTTGTGATTCATAATATCGTCTGGAGGCGCACACAATATATTATATGATATAGATATCTATGTATTATATGATATTATTTAGATATAGAGCTCCAGGACTGTAACGCAAGTGTTGTACACTTCCTTGTTATTTGGCGCATAACGCGTCGGACTCTCGTCTCTGGTATTTCTACAACGAGACTCGTATTGGGGGTTATCTCAGCCAAGGTTGAGAATGAATTGGGGGGAAAGAACTTTGGCTTCGACTCCCTCAAGTCAAGAACATGAACCACGACAAGGAGGAGAAAGGGATCTTTGCCGGGCAGCGCTTAGGCACCTCCGCCTCCGGCGGTGGTCCCTCAGCGGGGCTCAAGCGGGAGACATTCGCCGCCAACAATCCCTTTCTCCTCCATGTCGTGGTTCATGTTCTTGAGGGAGTCAAAGCCAAAGTTCCTTCCCCCCAATTACGAGTCTCGTTGTAGAAATACCAGAGACGAGAGTCCGACGCGTTATGCGCCATCACACCAACAGCAGAACGGTTATCCAAATAACAAGGAAGTGTACAACACTTGCGTTACAGTCCTGGAGCTCTATATCTAAATAATATCATATAATAAATAGATATCTATATCATATAACATATTGTGTGCGCCTCCAGACGATATTATGAATCACAAACGACTTTGACGGGTTCTGCGACGTCTCTGGTTCTTCCACTTTCACATCAACCTGAAGTCGACTGAACTGCGCGCTGCCTGCTGCCGGCTGCCCGCTGCCGGGCGATGGTGCCTCGCGGCATGTCGCAGTTCATGTAGCCTACTTCAGCGAGTCAAACCAAAGTTCCTTTCCCCCAATTCCTTCTCAACCATGGCTCAGATAACCCCCACGACAGTCTCGTTGTGGAAATACAAGACACGTCAAGAACCGACAAGAAACACTTGCGTTACAGTGTGTGTATTCACATTGATGTGGACGTTGAAGAACCAGGAACGTCGGAATATCGGCTCACACAGCTTTTGGCCGTGATAATATGTATTATATGATATAGATATCTGTGTAGGCTATATGATAATATTTAGATATAGAGCTCCAGGACTCCCGTGTGTTCTAGAATATTTACAGAACACGGCTAAAGGCTGTGTGCGCCTCGCCATTGCGATACATCCACTGTAAACAGAGCGCATGGTACCGTCCCTGGCTGCAAGCTGCTCAGGGCCACACCCCCACCCTCCTCCTTGACACGCCCACCGAAACAGCGCATTTGGGGGAAGCTCAATGTGCGACTGGCTCGGAGTGGCTGTAACTCTGCACCACGGCTGAATTTCAGGAACGTCTTTGAATACTGTGTTAGTTGCCCACTAATACCTATATTAAAGAATACATAAAATAGCATGTCATGGGACCTTTAACGGGCGAGTGGGTTGGCAGACGACGAGGTAAACAGAGTGTAGGGCCTTCTGCAGCGCTCATAAGGCCCTCTGGAGCCCCGGCCGGCTGGGGGGACGCTGCATATCATTAAGTCCTCATTGTTTGCGTAAGACAGGGTCACACGAGTTAATGGAGTGTCACTTCAGAACGCTCTGGCTGGGGGCCAGGCCTTCAGTCTTTACTGTATATCCATATTAATTAATGGAGGACTAGAGTAGGCAGCTGGTCTAATGATGAGCCCACACACTGTAAACAAACCACCCTGACAACGGTTTCAATGTGAGTAGGAGGAGCCGGCCACCACACAGTGCTACTGGTGGAGCCCGGCTCGCTGATAGGCTGCCACAGGAACCGTTGCATTGTGGGTAAGGGTAACAAACTGAAACATCAGTCTGTGGCGGAGCAGCTGATTTACTTTATTGTTCCTCCAAAATGGAGAGGCCCGGTCCTGGGCAGCTTACTGGGGCAATATAATGTGAACCAAAACCTGTGGGCAGCTTATTTGGGCAATATAATGTAAACCAAAGCCTCTTGGCAGCACCTGAGTAGTTATGGCTAACTAAATCTAACTTTATATTCTACGTTATGAAGTGCCTCATCTGCATTTGAATTGAGTTTGGCTATGAAGCTCCAAACGAGTGGACTTGGAACAGAGATGAAGATGAAATTAAAGTAGATTTAATGTTCTTTTCATTCAACACTTTTAAGCTTTAGATAATCCTGTTATGCATATTATGATCATCTCTCAATATGGCTGCTAGGTAAACAACCATGCCATCAAACCTTTTGTTCAACAAAAGTACTGCCATACTAAATGTCCCATGAAATATATTCAGAGACTATTCATATGTATTTCTCCTCGATAATACGGTTAATGTGGATTTTCTTTCGTCTTAAATCACGGATCAGTGAAATCAAACAACTAATTAGTTTTGTAGTCTAACAAATTTCACGGTTCAATGGCCTGATGGAAATGATATATCAAATTGGTTATCAAAAATGAACCGAATATGGCTTGATGTTCAAACTGCTCAATAACAGTTTTTATTTGAATTTGAATTCTGAGCAACACGAAAACATGATGCAATCATGGGACGCATAGTGCTCCACTACAGAACAAACTAAAGCCTCACTGCGGACTAGCGGTAGCACACTGTGCTAACAGGGTCAAGAACCTGCTGTAGTGTTTAGAGAGGGAGACAATTAATTCCCTGTTGATCCCACCGTAGCAGTTCTTCACCAGCATCTCTTTGTTGCTCTAAATGTTAAATGCTTATGTCCATGAGCAGCAGCTCGCTGGGGATACTCGACAGCGCTGTGAGTTTAGGTCCTCGAGTTCACACAGACATACCCATGATTATGTCACTCACGTTGGAAAACAGCTTGTCTGAGGGGGCAATTACCGGGACCTTGCTCAAGGACATCCAGACATTATCGCCATGAGGGGCGATAATCCAACCAGCAACTCTTTAGTTGCGATACAACCGTCCCGCCTTCTGGAGCGGAGCTGGCTAGACTCCGGCCATAAACCCCTCAGGAATCCAATGAACTTGGGATTTCTTCCGAGGGGGAGGAGAGTTATGTGTTGCTTGACACTTATATTTTCTGTCCGGCGTGTTACGCAGAGTGAAGCCCTGGCTCCCTCTGAGTTTGGTCGGTTGGACCTGTCCGACCTCCTCCAGCGGGTTCCAGTCTGATGGCTGCTTGCGGTCTACCTCTAGGGCCCCTCAGAGCTCCTGGGACCGGAGAGGAAAGCAGTTGATTTCAAACTAAATGTTTCTCCGCTTTCAGGAAGCACTGAGCGGTTATTGAAGATAAATGCAGTGAGCGGCGCGGCTGATAACACTAATAATTCAGCAGATAAATCAGCGCGCTCCAGAATCTATTATAGCCCTGCTCTCCTCTCATCCATAACTGCCGGCTCCAGACCCTCCAGCAGTCGTTCTCCAGCTCAGCCTCTGTCTGCATGACGGATCCACGTTGTGATAAGTCTTCCTCTCCTTCCTCCCGTGGCGATGACAGGACATCCATCTCCCAGCCTCCCAGTCAGAGCCATCAGCAGCCCCAGTAAACGCTGTGATCAGCAGATGAACCGGGGACATCACTCATGACCTTGTCCTGACTCGTGGTGGTGTGCTCTGGATCACGGAGTACGAGGCTGCGGCGGCGTACAGTACGTCAACGCGCCGCTAAACCGCCCGGCTTTAGGAAGAGAGCGGGAAACGGACAGTAAATCATCTCTCCGCCGCTACAGTCTGTACGTGCATGAGGCAGTTGGCTTTAAACCTTCATTTCTTTGGTCTGTCCTGAATCCATGGCTTTGAAAGTAGATTTCTGACATACCTTACAAGTAAGAATAACAGCGGGAGCGGGGTTTTATTTAGCCTCTGTGTTCCCAGAGAGGCTCATCCTCCGCCTCTCAGTCAGGCCTCTGACATGCATCTGTTTGAGGAGTACGGCAGTATGAGAACCGTGGGCAACAGGGTTTACACAAAGAGCTTCACATGGGAAGAAAAAGAGAAATACATTCCTAATCAAGCTGCTTTGCTTCTCTCTGTCCTGATAATCGGTGCTGGTTTCTTTGTGACAGAACCAGTCACTTTTTGAAATAACTCATTGACTTCTAAGAAGTGATTGCCATACAAGCAGTGTAAAAAAAAAAGAGACTTGAATGCATAAGCACATTAAACTTGGATTCCAGTTCCTATTGGCAGTTTTTTGGTGAGAAGTTCGATCTTCGGTATTATATTCAGTCTAGTGGAAGAGTCTTTCATATTGCTGTTGAACACAAAAAGGAAAAATCAATGGAGAATAATGCTTCACATGATTTATACGTCTCCGCTCAATCGAAGGCGGGCAATTTGGCCAAATAATTATGAACAATCTAGTGTGTTTGATTGTGCCTTCTCTAGCCAATCATGGGCCTGTACGGAGGCGGAGAGCGAACAGCGCATTGTGTCCATTGATCGCCCCGCTATCACTCGGAAGAAAAACAAAATGTACTGATCGATGACGTCCAGTCAGAACGGCGGGTTGGTGTGTCTGGCTGCACAATGGACGCCGGCCGGTCGGCTGCCATTACTCGGGGCCCGGTTGTCAGACACAACATTGATTTCTGGCAGGTTGCAAATGCAACAGCAATGATTTGAGCGGTAGAAGGGGAGTGGACCGTGACAACACCCCTGGTGTGTGAGGTTTAAAAGGTGTCATTGTGGATTATCTCTTCATTTACTGCAGTGAGAGAGAAACACACTTTGCTCTTAAACAACACACTTGACAGCTCTTTTATTAGTCGAGCTTCCAGTCAAGTTCTACAAGATCAAGCACGGACGCTGAGATCAAATCCAAACATCCACATAGGACGGTGAGTCTTTGTAAAGGGTCAGCTACTGTTGACATTCCTATTATTATTCACAGGGTTTGTCGCGAGCGACTTACAGTGAGTTTAGACTAATGGACGAGCATCTTGATCAACAGGCTGACAGGTGGAGGTTGGAACCTAAAACCTTTTAACTGTTGAAACACTTACCCGGGCAGTACAAATACCTTCAAAAGAAATACTCCAACTATTCTACTATCTCTCCTATTTACGTTCACGTTACTGTAAATATATCTAGTCAATCATTCTGCTCCCACAGCTAAATACCGCCCCAACCTTCTCTTTAAATGCCAGTAGTTCAGACAATAGCGGAGACTGCGACTTTGAATGAGCTTTAATGATTACTGAAGATACAGGCCATTGAGGTCTGTTGCGTCGGTATCTTTTACAGTTAGAGATCATCACAGTGTTAATATGGAGCAAAGAGCTCTTCTGCCCCATGGCAATATGAAATATAACATCAATATTGTATAAATATAGGGCAGATATCGTTTTTACCTAGAATACATTGAATTGAGGAAGTGCAAACATGTGCAGAAATGCAGATGCTGAATCCACGCTCACGGTTTGGTCCTGTGTGCTTTGGGAATTACACCTAACTTCATTTCTGGGTCACAACACAACTGTTGTTTTTATTTTCATTTCCACAAAAAGCATTCCAGTTTGTGAATCTTGGTAAACACATGTTTTTGATTATTTGTACTATGATCTTTGGGAACACAGCCCAGATCTATAAGTTTGCTTTAGAAACCTGAACACAGACATACCTCAGCAGTGTTCTGACATCTATTGAAACTTAGTCGCACAACCCTTGACATTTTTTGGAGCGATTTTGTTCCTTGTATGCGTTGATTGATTTCAGCTGGAGATAAAAGTGCAGAATTGACTCAATGTAAATCAAGTTACATCGCATCACAATCACATTGATAGCCTAGAAGAACGCATCTTTGAGTCTCAAACTTTACTTGTAGGTCGTCAAAAAGCCTCTTCTATAGCCTCTTCTATTAAAATGGATGTTTTCAAAAGCCAATATTTTAACTTGCAATACTGATATCATATACTTAAACTCACGTCTTAGATTTCCTGTATTTATTTTATTTCCCGATTGCTTTTCATTTTATTTCATTTAATTGTGTTCTTATTTAAAGAACTATGAATAGCCTTTGTTCTTGAGGGTACTAGAAACAAACGCTGCCACAGAGCTACCAGGAACCTCTCTCAACCCTAACCCTATGAACAAACGTTACATGAACACCGGTACAACGTACTCATGTTGCTGTGTGGCTTCGGGGACACAGAGTGTTTCTCCACGTCATCTGTACTGCTGTTGGCCAGACGGATCAGAAGACCAACGGTTTAACGGTTAAACACAGGAAAGGACGTAGTGGGGATCTCAACAGAGACGCAACATGAAGCCCAACCTATCCTTAAGCCCAGTGGACAGATAACCTGTGTTCAGACCTGGTCCTGTAGAGACCCTGTAGACCAGGTTCTATAGAGACCTGGTTCTATAGAGACCCTGTAGACCTGGTCCTATAGAGACCCTGTAGACCTGGTCCTATAGAGACCTAGTCCTGTAGAGACCCTGTAGATCTGGTTCTGTAGAGACCCTGTAGACCTGGTCCTATAGAGACCCTGTAGACCTGGTTCTATAGAGACCCTGTAGACCTGGTCCTATAGAGACCCTGTAGACCTGGTCCTATAGAGACATGGTCCTATAGAGACTCTGTAGACCTGGTTCTATAGAGACCCTTTAGACCTGGTCCTATAGAGACCTGGTCCTGTAGAGACCCTGTAGACCTGGTTCTAAAGAGACCCTGTAGACCTGGTTCTATAGAGACCTGGTTCTATAGAGACCCTGTAACCTGGTCCTGTAGAGACCCTGTAGACCTGGTCCTATAGAGACCCGGGTCGCGTCCCCGGACCCTATAGTGAGCCCCTGTAGACCTGGTCCTGTAGAGACCCTGTAGACCTGGTCCTATAGAGACCCGGGTCGCGTCCCAGGACCCTATAGTGAGCCCCTGTAGACCTGGTCCTGTAGAGACCCTGTAGACCTGGTCCTATAGAGACCCGGGTTGCGTCCCAGGACCCTATAGTGAGCCCCTGTAGACCTGGTCCTATAGAGACCCTGTAGACCTGGTCCTGTAGACCCGGGTGGTGTCCCAGGACCCTATAGTGAGCCCCTGTAGACCTGGTCCTGTAGAGACCCTGTAGACCTGGTCCTGTAGACCCGGGTCGCGTCCCAGGACCCTATAGTGAGCCCCTGCATGCGGAACAGAAAGCCTACATAATAGAATATCCTAATAATACAGCAAGCTGGTCAGTAGAACATGGTGTGCATATCTATAACGCTGGTCTGAATATATTTCCCAGAGTTCATTTGGTCGTTGTACCGGCTGTGGTAGGACAGCGGGGATCATAACTCACAAGAGAAGGTTTGTGTTATAAATCTGATCTAGTTCATGAATATGCAGCAGTTACCTCACTGGTGGTCTGGTCTCTACACTGACAGACACGCCACCCCTCAACCACCAGTCAGTAGGGGATGGCCAGTGAATACAGAGACACACCACCCCTCAACCACCAGTCAGTAGGGGATGGACAGTGAATACAGAGACCTCAACCACCAGTCACAGGGACAGGTCATTAAGGAGCAGGTAGGGGTTAGACAGTACAGAGACGGGTCATTAAGGAGCAGGTAGGGGTTAGACAGTACAGAGACAGGACATTAAGGAGCAGGTAGGGGTTAGACAGTACAGAGACAGGTCGTTTAGGGGCAGATAGGGGTTAGACAGTACAGAGACAGGTCATTAAGGAGCAGGTAGGGGTTAGACAGTACAGAGACAGGTCACTAAGGAGCAGGTAGGGGTTAGACAGTGAATAAAGAGCCAGGTCATCAGTAGCAGTCGCGTGAGACTGTTAATGCAGAGAAAGGATCAGAGAGAGGATCTCAGAGTTAAACTGTGGGGTTTAAACCCAGAACCTTTTGGTCAAACACCCTGACCATTAGAGGGACTGTTCTAGCCCCAGGGTGTAGAATATCTAACTGAGTGAAAACTAACATGACCAGTGGTATGAGGTGTTACAACAGGGCCTTAGTGGACCAGTGGTATGAGGTGTTACAACAGGGCCACAGTGGACCAGTGGTATGAGGTGTTACAACAGGGCCACAGTGGACCAGTGGTATGAGGTGTTACAACAGGGCCACAGTGGACCAGTGGTATGAGGTGTTACAACAGGGCCACAGTGGACCAGTGGTATGAGGTGTTACAACAGGGTGGTATGAGGTGTTACAACAGGGTCTTAGTGGACCAGTGGTATGAGGTGTTACAACAGGGTCTTAGTGGACCAGTGGTATGAGGTGTTACAACAGGGCCACAGTGGACCAGTGGTATGAGGTGTTACAACAGGGCCTTAGTGGACCAGTGGTATGAGGTGTTACAACAGGGCCACAGTGGACCAGTGGTATGAGGTGTTACAACAGGGCCTTAGTGGACCAGTGGTATGAGGTGTTACAACAGGGCCTTAGTGGACCAGTGGTATGAGGTGTTACAACAGGGCCACAGTGGACCAGTGGTATGAGGTGTTACAACAGGGCCTTAGTGGACCAGTGGTATGAGGTGTTACAACAGGGCCACAGTGGACCAGTGGTATGAGGTGTTACAGCAGGGCCTTAGTGGACCAGTGGTATGAGGTGTTACAACAGGGCCACAGTGGACCAGTGGTATGAGGTGTTACAACAGGGTCTTCAGGTTGTCTCGTCTTAGTGAAGTACTCACAAAAGCTTTCTGTTTTTTAGAAGTTGACCTGAAGTCTCTCTTTAATGGTTAAAGTAAAAAACGTGTGAATGCTTTGGTGAGCAGATCTTTGAAAAACATGACTGCCAATGAGCTTACTTGTTAAACAAGAATTTTTAATTTCCATTTTCAAATTTTAATTGACTAAAAGGATCATGAGAGATTTGTTGCCACTTAACAGTTAATTGTGTCTCTGAGAAAGTGATGATGATCTGATGAGTCAGTGTTATTAAGGCATATATATATATATATATATATATATATATATATATATATATATATATATCGGTGTTGGTATATGATTAGTGAAACATATGTATCACCATTCATATACCAGCACCGTCTTCCAAACTTCCAAATAAACAATTGCTGTATTGCAAATATCAATATTTGCAAGTTGAATCAAATAGTTTGATAAATAAAGATTTATTTTACAGTACGTCTGGCAACGAGGCCTGAAACTGCTTCATCGAAATGAGGGCAGAAACTAACGCTTCTGTTTTAGTATCAAGAAACAAAAGCTACTGTTTTAGTATCAAGAAACTTCCACTACTGAAACGTACGCTACTGTTTTAGTATCAAGAAACAAAAGCTACTGTTTTAGTATCAAGAAACTTCCACTACTGAAATGTACGCTACTGTTTTAGTATCAAGAAACAAAAGCTTCTGTTAATGTATCAAGAAACTAACACTACTGTTTTTTATCCGGCCTTCTTCTTCTTGATATTACTTCAGCTGTGACGGCTTCTTGGAAGTAGGGCCAAGAAAAAGAGATATATTGTGTACTGTATGTATAAATAAATAAATATATCTATCTATATATATGTATACTTTATATAATATATATGTGTGTTTGTATATATATATATATATATATATATATATATATAGACATACATGTATACATATGTACAGTATAACAGCCTGTAGTAGAGTCCCGGCTCTGTTTCCCTTAATGTAAATCATGTCAATATTATATTTATAATATCTTTAGGAATATACATATATGTATATATTAGTGCTGTCAGTTAAACGCGTTATTAACGGTGTTAACGCAAACCAATTTTAACGGCGTTAATTTTTTTATCGCGCCATTAACGCAATTCTTTTGTTAAAAAAAAATATATACATTTTTTTCTTTGGCTCAAAACAAAGAAGCAGTAGCCTGACTTCTATGTACAAGGCAGTATGTTTGTATGTTCATTGTTTAATTGCATTATAGGCTTTTTCTTTGTATCGTCCTGTTTTGATCAGTATATGCCAATGTTGTTATCAATAAAAAAACATTTGCACAAGGCAAGCCGATGCACTTCTCCATGTTGATAAGAGCATGAAAATGAGAAAAATTAATGGGACAAAGCAATCATATATATTAGCATAGAAAAA
This sequence comes from Gadus morhua, assembly GCF_902167405.1. Lineage (NCBI taxonomy): Eukaryota > Metazoa > Chordata > Actinopteri > Gadiformes > Gadidae > Gadus > Gadus morhua. Next base: position 879,159 of record NC_044053.1, read on the forward strand.
AAATTTGCGATTAATCGCGATTGCTCGCGATTAATCGTGAGTTAACTATGCCATTAATGCGATTAATCGTGATTTAATATTTTAATCGCTTGATAGCACTAGTATATATATATATATACGTATATATATATATATATATATATATATATATATACGTATATATATATATATATATATATATATATATATATATATATATATATATATATATATATACATATATATATGCAGATATACAGTATAACAGCCTGTAGAAGAGTCCCGGCTCTGATAAGAGGCTGTTCCTCTTCATATAAATCATGTTTCCCTTCACTGCACTTTGTCTACATCATTTTTTCTAATCATTTTTAGGCAGTCACGTTTGAAATAAAAATAATAGTTTTGGAGAATGGCTGCAGGACTTTCCAACTAACCAAATTGATTTAGGGAGCGCAATTAAATGGTTCTCTATTTGTTGCCAATCGTAGCCACGCATATCGTGTTCCATGATTAAAAGCACCAATCAGTGGCTGTCTGGACGAGATTGCAGTGGGTGGGACAACACAACCAATGGGCTGGATTACTGTCAATCCCCCACAGTCCAACCAATCAGCAGGCTTGAATGATGTGTCAAACAAATATGAGGCAGCTGATTGGAGGGCCTTATTAGTGGCCTGGGCCACAGATGCTGGTTTTTTTCCCCTCAGCTCTATGAGGGAGGATTGCCCATTTGTTGGTGAAAGTCTTTCTCTGCTCTCCTCTATGTAGGAGAGGAGAGCAGAGAAAGGGACTAATCCCCCCCGTTAGCAGCCGTCACACCTTACTCCAGGCAGAGTTGTTAAAAATGACATGCAGAGACAAACACATTGCCCCGATATCTGAGCTATTTTAAAGACTTATTCCAAACTGCCAAGTGACGTGCGACCAACAACTCTCTGTCGCTTCCCACAGTACACGGCAAACAAAGAGTGTGGAGCACGACTCTGGAGCCTGATGTTGAAGCACACGGGAATCCTTACCCCTGAAACGGTGCAGAGAGGGGGCCTGAAGAGCACTGCTGACGTGTTGGCACTTCATCAATCTCAGCTTTATCGGAACAATAAATAAAAAGCAACGATTAATGAAAACATTTTCGATCCAATCTGATTAAGTATGGAAATGCCAGACACACAATGAACCAGGCTAAGGCAAATCAAATATTTCCCACTTAGTGCAGTCCAATGAACATGTTGATGTCAGTAGGCGACAGAGGCTGCCAGAAACCCTTCCATCGAGAAATCACCGGCCCTGGGCCCGGTCTCAGGACCCCAGAGACCCCGGTGTAGGGGCCCCATTGAGCCCGGTGTAGGGGCCCCAGGGGTACAGGGAACAAGCAGTTCACTTGGTGGTAAATGCAAAATCAATATGCTCAAATCTTGGGCTAGTAGTGATGAGTGTGGCCAGTACCTTCAAATCAAGAACCTCCTCCTTGGGAAAGAAAGATTTGATGACACTGCTTAAGATCGTTCCCACACATTTGAACACTTTTTTAAATCTTTCCTTTTTTATTCTAATCTTATTCTAGAGTAAAATGAGGAAAGCCGGAGTGCTTTGGTCTGAGCCGCTGGCTCCTTTAGTGGCAAAGAAAAACAGTAGTCCTTTGACATTTACTTATGCTAACCAATAAACCCAAATATCAAAGCATTTTTACAACAATTATAAGGTATTTTAGGTTTTATTAGTAGCCTACATCAAGGTAACTGATGCAAGATATTCAGGTGTTATAATTGCCCTAGGCTAGAATGCAGGAGTCTAAGATTGAAATATGATGTTTATATCAACATGTAGTTTACCAGAAGGTGGACCGAGGGTCTGGATAGGTTTATTGTGATTAGTTTAAAGAACTTACCTTTTAAAGCACCTCATGTAACTTGTTTTTTTGGGCATGATAAGCCACAGAAGTCATGAAAGGCCAATGCTGACAATTGGTTGAGAGTTTTACTCAATTTTTCTTTTATTTGCTAGCAGTCCAAAGGACTATTCAGTCTATTCAGTCCTTTTGACCGCAAGCAATTATTCAGTATTATAAATAAAATCTGAAATCGCCCTGATTACCTACTTGGGTAAAAGTCAAGTGTAATTAGCTCCAAAGAAAAGGCGTTGAGGAATCCCTGGATGTCAACGACATCGATCTGGGACTCACGGATCTCACTCCCTATAAGAGTTGTAATATTGTATTTAGTTTGAGTAGGTATAAGAAATGAATGTGTCCGATTACATTTAAAACCAATGCTCTGGCCTGGCATGTTGAAAACACACTTTTTGTCTAGATCGTTTAACACTACAGGTAGATTATGTCCACATTAAACACATGAATGATTATAATTATCTGCAGTTATGGCTTCAAGATTCAGTCAAGCATGGCTCCTTGTATTGTGATTGGGAAGAATAATACAACCTTCCATGGCACCAAACTACATTGTTACATTGTGTTTAACGAGGCATCCTGTGTTTAGAAAGCTATAGTGAACGGTAGGACATCCGACACACCAGGGCAGATACATATATGATATCTTAGTTTATACTTGGAGTTAGGAATGTAAGCTAAGAATAATACGGTCATCCTACGTTTGGACACCATTACTCACTTCTGATACCTGAAGGTCAGTCTTCAGGATGAGCATTGTGTATGGAATGTGGATATGTCTGAATAATCTTATAATTTATCAATACTGAAAGGGTTGAATAGGCTCTCCAGAGAGCTCTGGAGGGGGGATGAGGCCGGACCCTCAACGCTCATCTGAAGGAGGGTAACAATGTTCAGGAGCTTCCTGGGACTGGCATCTTATTGCCCCCGCTTCATTCTTTGGTACCATCACCAGCCCAGTCACCCGCAGGACAACAGTGGCCGGTGGTTTGACTGGGATGCACCTGCGCTGCTACCTTCACTCCACACAGCCGTTCTTCATCTGTTCTGATGCCAGAATCGAGGTTCTGGTTCCTCTCCCTAGAGGTACGGGGAGGAGAGGCTGCCCTGTCACATTTTGGCTCCCTGACTTGGGCGGAGAGGAACCACTGCGTCACCAGGCACCACAGCTCTTTGGTTGTACTCAGGGCAGACACTTCCTCATCTTGACGACCATGCCTCCCTCCCCTGACCAGAGGGTTGGGAGGCTCTCTGGGTGAGGTCCTCTGGGGATACAATGGGGTCCAGCACCGGTTGGGACGACGCCATCTCCGGCACCCCTGTGCTGTGTTGGAGTGTAACTTCTGCCAGCGACAGGAGGAGTGAGACCGGCTGGCAATAGTGGCGGCAATCCAGGCCAACCCCAACGAGGAAGCCCCCGCTAACAGGAGGGTTGGCTCCCGTTGACCACACAGCAGCAGAAGGAACAGCAGGAGGTGAAGAGGAGGAAGGAGGGAGGAGTGGCCTTCTGCCCCGTCCCGGGTCCCCAGCTCAGTGAGGGCGGGGCACCGAGGGAACAGCCAGACGTTCCACTGCCTCAGAGGACCGTTCTCCTGCCAGGGCTGTCTCCAGACGTTGGCCACACTGCCACTGTGTGGCTGCTGCACCACCATGAGGGGACCGGCCCCTCTGGAGACCTGGCGGAGCTCCGCGGGAGAAGGCAGCGGTGGACTTCCTTCCCCCGCCACCGACCCCAGCCCCCATGGCGTCCTCCTGGCGATGGATTCCTTAACGGAGCTGCTTGATGCGTACACGGTGCCGGATCAGGGTCCAGCAGCGCAGCTTACTTGCCAGTGGAATCAGATGGATTGCTTTTGTCAGGGACCCTCTACATGTGGTCTGTACCTGCTAGGCCCAGGCCAGAGGGGTAGCCCAAGAGGGCCTAGGAGCCCCCCTCCAGGAGCAGGCCTTCCTGCCTGAGTGTGAAAGGGTGTGGGTGGACGGTCATGGTTGTACCGGCGGCGTGTGGTGGCTCAGTGCAGGACCAACTATCGCCGTGCTGCTCCTGCACCCCCCTGTCGCTGGGTAGGGGAGCAACAGCAGCACTACAAGCCCCGGGTCAGGTCCCCCTCGGGGTCGCTGCCTGTGAGCGCCAGGCAGCCTGAGCCAACCACAGCTCCTGGTACTCTCTAGACTGTGTACTCTCTGGACTGTGTACTGGACTGTGTACTATCTGTACTGGATGAAGGCTCGTCAGTATGACCGAGGTCGTCGCTCGCCCAGAGCAGTGAGAGCGCTGTTGTGTCTTGTGAGCACAAAGGACTGTGGGATGTAAGTTTATGTTAAGGGGATATTAACGCTGAACATTTTGTTTGTGGTGTTGATAAGGTGCATGTTTATGAGACACAGACGATTGTAAACTGACTTAGGGAATCAAGTTCAGGGTCCAAGCTCTTCACATTATTTTGTTTTTATAGGCATACTTAGATATGTATTGATGCTGTGTATATTTAGTTATTCAAGCTAAACAAAGTATCTTTCCCTTGAAATGTATGGAAGTCAAACATAAGGTATTAAAGGGTAATTCCGGTGTAAAATGGATTTGGGATATGATTTGTATGAAAACGAGTTGAAACGTTCGTTTTGGAGCACAACAACCGTATAGAGACGCATTCTTCAGTTGGCTGTTTGTAGACGATTCTATCAAAATGCTATAAACTTGGAACGATGGGGGCAGTGGTTATGGTAAAAACTAAATCGCTATTATAAACCACTTAAAAGGCTAACAGTAGCCTGACACTTCTTTGGTAGTATAACAAGGGTCTTAACATATAAAACGAGGCATTGAGAACTTTTTAAGTGTACAAATTGTTTATTAAAAAGGACATTTTATACACACAATAATAATAATAATATTGCATTGAATTTATATAGCGCTTTTCTAGACACTCAAAGACGCTTTTACAGGGAAGGGAGAACCTCACTAACTACCACCGGTGTGTAGCACCCACTTGGGTGATGCATGGCAACCAATCTGCGCCAGAACGCTCACCACACACCAGCTTGAGGTGGAGAGTGAGGGAATTAATGAGTCAGACAATTATACAGGAGGATGATTAGGGGGCCAGATTGAGTGAGCCTGGTTGGGCCAGGACACCGGGGAAACCCCTACTCATTGCGATAAGTGTCCTGGGATCTTTTAGGACCTCAATGAGCAGGACCTTGGTTTTACGTCTCCTCCGAAGGACGGCACCTTCCACAGCACAGTGACCCCGTCACTGCACTGGGGCATCGGGATTGATGAATGAAGGGGTCAGAGGGAAGAGTGCCACCTATAGGCCACCACCCAACACCACTTACAGCACCTGGTATTCCCAGGTGGTCTCCCATCCAGGTACTAACCATGCCCGACCATGCTTAGCTTCCGAGATCAGACGAGATCAGGCGTGTCCATGGTGGCAAGGCCGTCTACAATACCATCAGTAGATCACCCGTCGACGCCACTTTGTTTTTAAGACTAGATAAGTAGGGTTATCCATCACCAACCCGCAAGCTCTGTGTTTGCCAATCTACTTATGGAGTATTAATAACAAAATGGCGTCGACGGGTGATTTACTGATGGTATTGTGTGCATAAAATGTCCTTTTTAATAAACAATCTGTACACTTACAAAGTTCTCAATGCCTCGTTTTATATGTTAAGGCCCTTATTATACTACCAAAGAAGTGTCGGGCTACTTTTAGCCTTTTAAGTAGTTTAAAATAGCGATTTAGTTTTTACCATAACCACTGCCCCCATCGTTCCAAGTTTATAGCGTTTTGATAGAATCGGCTAAAAACAGCCAACTGAAGAAAGCGTCTATATGAGGTTTTTGTGCTCCAAAACGAACGTTTCAACTCGTTATCATACAAAACATATCCCAAATCCATTACCCTTTAATACCTGTCAGGCACGGAGCGAAGACCATTTAAGTTAACTAATCGACAAGAACAAAGGCAG
>NC_044053.1:890021-927521 GCF_902167405.1 Gadus morhua
ACGGGGACCCTCTAGACCCAGGGACCCTCCAGACGGGGACCCTCTAGACCCAGGGACCCTCCAGACGGGGACCCTCTAGACCCAGGGACCCTCCAGACGGGGACCCTCTAGACCCAGGGACCCTCCAGACGGGGACCCTCTAGACCCCGGGACCCTCCAGACGGGGACCCTCTAGACCCAGGGACCCTCCAGACGGGGACCCTCTAGACCCAGGGACCCTCCAGACGGGGACCCTCTAGACCCAGGGACCCTCCAGACGCCTCCCTGATGCCTTGTAGATAAAGCAATAACAAACGCAGCAATCCAAAAGGACAGCGGTGAAACGGCGTCATGATGACACGCCTCGCTGGCACCAGACGAGTCCGTCTCCGTCGCCAGGGCTCCCGCTCTCTGACGGGGTCGGTGTGCTGTGTTACCGTGTCTGAGTCAGAGCATCGAGGCCAGCAGAGCGCCCCCCAGGAGTCACAGCTACCTCCTCCTCCAGAATGCCCTCGCACCAGAGCACACGCACACACCCCCCACACCCCCACACACACACATCCCTCACACACGCACACACATCCCTCACACACACACACGCACACACCCCCCACACCCCCCACACTCACACACCCCTCACACACACACACACATCCCTCACACACACACACTCACACACCCCTCACACACACACACACACACATTCACACACACACACACACACACACACACACACACACACACACACACACACACACACACACACACACACACACACACACACACACACACACACACACACACACACAAACACACACACACACACACACACACATATCCCTCACACACACACACCCCTCACACACACACCCCTCACACACACACACACACTCACACACACATTCACACACCCCTCACACACACACACACACACACACACACACATCACACACACACTCACACACACCCCTCAAACACACACACACACCCCTCTCACACACACACACACACCCACACACACACATCCTCCCACACACACACACACACCCCTCACACACCCCTCTTACACACACAGACACACACACACACACACCCCTCTCTCACACCCCCCCCCCCCCCTCCCGTGGGCGGCGGGGGAAAGGTGATGGGGCCAGCCGGGTGCTGAGCTCTGGTCTTTGTGTCTGTGCTCCGTGACTCCACCGTCTCCGTCTGTACCTTTCTGTCCGTACTCCGTCCTCCGACGTTTGTCAGTACCGACGGGGGGCTGCTCTGTGGGCCTACCAGCTAAGAGGAGTATCTAGAAACCTCCTCCTCCCCCTCCTCTTCCTCCTCCCCCTCCTCCTCCTCCTCCATCTCCTCCTCCTCCTCCTCCTCCTCCTCCTCCTCCCCCTCCTCTTCCTCCTCTCCCTTCTCCTCCTCCCCCTCCCCCTCCTCCGCCATCTCCTCCCCCTCCTCTTCCCCCGTCCTCCTCCCCCTCCTCTTCCTCCTCCCCATCCTCCTCCTTTTCCTCCTCCCCCTCCTCTTCCTCTTCCCCCTCCTCCTCCTCCCCCTCCCCCTCCTCTTCCTCCTCCTCCTCTCCTCCTCCTCCTCTCCCTCCCCCTCTTCCTCCTCCTCCTCCCCCTCCTCTTCTTCCTCCTCCTCCCCCTCCCCCTCCTCCTCCTCTCCTCCTCCTCTTCTTCCTCCTCCTCCCCCTCCACCTCCTCTTCCTCCTCCTCCCCCTCCTCCTCCTCCCCCTCCCCCTCCTCCTCCTCCTCTCCACTTCCTCTTCCTCCTCTCCCCCTCCTCTCCCTTTTCCTCCTCCCCCTCCTCTTCTTCCTCCTCCTCCCTCCTCCCCCTCCTCCTCCTCCCCCTCCTCCTCCTCCTCCCCCTCCACCTCCTCTTCCTCCTCCTCTCCTCCTCCTCTTCCTCCTTCTCCTCCTTTCCCTCCCCATCCTCCTCCTCTTTATCCTCCTCCTCTCCTCCTCCTCTTCCTCCTCCTCCTCCTCCTCCTCATCTGTTTTAGGGAAAAACCTACTGCTACACGACTATACCACTACTACACTCTACTACTACCGCTTCCCCTCTGACCACATAACTACTACTACTACTACTATACATAAATACCCAGTACTACCCGACTATACCACTACTACTACTACTACTGCAACTATACATAAATACCCAGTACTACCCGACTATACTACTACTACTACTACTACTACTGCAACTATACATAAATACCCAGTACTATCCGACTATACTACTACTACTACTACTACTACTACAACTACTACAACTATACATAAATACCCAGTACAATCAGAGAACATGTTTATACTGTGTGTAGTTCTTTGTACCGTCTAAATGTACGTTGTGTAGTCTAAACGTAAATACCCAGTAATACTAGAGTTGCATTTTTCACTTTATTACAAAACAAAATGTGTGTATGTTCGGGTCTGTCTTCACCAGATTATCACTCAATATTATGCGTTCATATGGAGGATTAATCTCGCTCCTGGTGTTCAAAATGAATTATTCAACATCCTATCGATTCTCTGTGAGTACAGGAGCGGCCATTTTAAAACAATATTTGTATGGTGTGGCCGTGTCAGCACTTTGTAACGGCGGACCGTTTAGCTGGTCCAAACCGGTCTGCCCGACAGCTGGCCGTCGTCACAGAGTTCAGTACCCACAGTGCTTAGCCTTTGCTTCGTCTGCGCCTCAGAAAGTGTCGAATAGACACCGTCCAGAACACCCCTGTGGAGAGGCTCTCTAATGTACATGGAAAGAGGCGTGTCTGTTCGATGTTCCTTCTTAGCGTTTTGAGAGAGGAACGTCCACTGAGGGTTGCGTCGCCACCTCGCTGATAGCATTCAGGACGTCTGGAAGGGATGGACCTCTACTGCTCAGAGAGAACCAACACCGGGGGAGAGAGAACCAACACCAGTAGAGAACCAACACCAGAGGAGAGAGAACCAACACCAGGGGAGAGAACCAACAACGGGAGAGAGACCCAACACCAGAGGAGAGAGAACCAACACCAGGGGAGAGAACCAACACCAGAGGAGAGAGAACCAACACCGGGAGAGAGAGAACCAACACCAGGGGGGAGAGAACCAACACCAGGGGAGAGAACCAACACCGGGAGAGAGAGAACCAACACCAGAGGAGAGAGAACCAACACCGGGAGAGAGAGAACCAACACCAGAGGAGAGAGAACCAACACCAGGGGAGAGAACCAACACCAGAGGAGAGAGAACCAACACCGGGAGAGAGAGAACCAACACCAGGGGGGAGAGAACCAACACCAGGGGAGAGAACCAACACCGGGAGAGAGAGAACCAACACCAGAGGAGAGAGAACCAACACCGGGAGAGAGAGAACCAACACCAGAGGAGAGAGAACCAACACCGGGAGAGAGAGAACCAACACCAGGAGAGAGAACCAACACCAGTAGAGAACCAACACCGGGAGAGAGAGAACCAACACCAGGAGAGAACCAACACCGGGAGAGAGAGAACAGTCTGAGTTGGAGGAACACCAAGAGAATGCCAAGATAAATTACTGGTCCATAATTTACAGCTTCATTAAGTGACATTTGCTGTGGTTAAATATTTCCCCTTTTCTTGTTATTAGTACATAAATCAGGCACTTCAACTTTCATTAAAAGAACCAGAAAATAGATTAGATTAGATAAGAATACATTTGATTAAACTATATTGGATTAGATTGGGTCCTGGATATTGCACGAAAGGGGGAATGTGGATACAGCCATATAAATATATATATATATATATATATATATATATATACATATATATATATATATTTATACAACGGGGGACCTAAATCCAGCGATCTGATTGGTTCCTAACTGTTGTATAATGAGCGTATACATAACTGCTATGACGCCCGATCATTTTGTGAAAGTTTGCATATCACTCCGCGCCTGGAAGTAGAAACAGTTACAAAGTAAAACATGTGTTGGATGATGGAGAGCGTGTAAATGTTGTTACTCCGGGAGTGAGCAAGGCGATGGAGAGACTAACGAAAGCTTAGGCACACGGCGAGTGAACTGCTCCATAGGATAAATTGCCGGCGAACCGCTCTATCGGAGCCTTCTCTCGGAGGGACGCTAAAGTGTGTTGCATAGCGACCGTCGATGCATAGCGGCAACCAGGAGGGACTACTTTTTTGTATTCTTTAACAAAACGGCTACTTTGACTTTCTTTGTTTCTTTTTAAATGTAGTGTGTCTATGACTTTCGTTTCGCCATAACAGTAACCGTTGTATAAAAGCAATAGATCACTTCAGTCAGTGGCATGTGCTCATTATACCACTGTGAAGGGGGTCGCCGGCCCTCCGCTGCCCGTCGGGGCCGGACAACGCCCCTTACCAGTGGTATAATGAGCACATACCACAGCCTGGCGTGATCTATTGCTTAAATATATATACTCCTATAATGGCTTTCCTGTCCTAGGCTGACTTTATTTCAACACGTCCTTCAGTTTGGAGAAAGGCTACAAATCCCTCCATAGCGCCACATGTCAGTGGTGATGTAATAAATAATGATATGGAGTCAGCAGCAGGTCCAGAGCCAGGTCTCATCCTGGTCCAGAACCCGGTCCAGACCCCGGTCCAGACCCCGGTCCAGACCCTGGTCCGGACCCCGGTCCAGACCCAGATCAGACCCTGTATGGACCGGTCCAGAGCCAGGTCTGACCGGGTTCTGACCCTGGTCAGGACCTGGTCAGACCGGGGTCAGTCCTCGGTCGGACCGGTTCAGACCCAAAAAATGGACCAGCACTACTGAACAGATCCTTAGGAGACGTCCCTCGCTGTAGTGTGTAGTTGTGTAGTTTGGTTGTCGTTGGCTACAGGGTCTCGCTGTAGTGTGTAGTTGTGTAGTTTGGTTGTCGTTGGCTACAGGGTCTCGCTGTAGTTGTGTAGTTTGGTTGTCGTTGGCTACAGGGTCATGCTGTAGTGTTTAGTTGTGTAGTTTGGTTGTCGTTGGCTACAGGGTCTCGCTGTAGTGTGTAGTTGTGTAGTTTGGTTGTCGTTGGCTACAGGGTCTCGCTGTAGTGTGTAGTTGTGTAGTTTGGTTGTCGTTGGCTACAGGGTCTCGCTGTGGTGTGTAGTTGTGTAGTTTGGTTGTCGTTGGTTACAGGGTCTCGCTGTAGTGTGTAGTTGTGTAGTTTGGTTGTCGTTGGCTACAGGGTCTCGCTGTAGTGTGTAGTTGTGTAGTTTGGTTGTCGTTGGCTACAGGGTCTCGCTGTAGTGTGTAGTTGTGTAGTTTGGTTGTCGTTGGCTACAGGGTCTCGCTGTAGTGTGTAGTTGTGTAGTTTGGTTGTCGTTGGCTACAGGGTCTCGCTGTAGTGTGTAGTTGTGTAGTTTGGTTGTCGTTGGCTACAGGGTCTCGCTGTAGTGTGTAGTTGTGTAGTTTGGTTGTCGTTGGCTACAGGGTCTCGCTGTAGTGTGTAGTTGTGTAGTTTGGTTGTCGTTGGCTACAGGGTCTCGCTGCAGTGTGTAGTTGTGTAGTTTGGTTGTAGTTGGCTACAGGGTCTCGTTGTAGTGTGTAGTTGTGTAGTTTGGTTGTCGTTGGCTACAGGGTCTCGCTGTAGTTGTGTAGTTTGGTTTTGGTTTGCTTTAGCAGGCATTCTGCGCACAGCTTTAAAGCAGGACTGTCCCAGCGTTTCCTGACTGATGGCAGACATGCATCATCATGTCTCATTGAGCTCATCCACCCCACCCCCCCTCCCAGGCCACGAGTTATTAAATAATCAATTACATTATCTACTTAATACTCAAAGCACTTCATCAATGTCAGTTAATCAATCTCCCCTGTGATTTCTTGTCCTTTTCATTTCCTGTACTCCTGCATCGTCCCTCCCTCCCTCCTCCCTCTCTCCCTTCCTCCCTTCCTCCCTGCTCACTTGCAGTTGATTAAGAAGCATTTGTATGATTCCCTAACTCCCGACTCCCTCCGCTGGGTGGGAATATTAATCACTTCATATTCACCCGGACATCTGCTGCACACTTCAACCTGAACTCTTGTTATGCAAATGGTGATTTCTGATTGGCTCTAATGAGATGACTGCTTCTTATTGGCTCTGATGAGAGCCAGTTGACTCCCCCATGTGGTGACTGACATCCCTTGGCACCAATTGAACCGATGGCGTAGGGGTCCTTTGGGCTTGATTTAAAGTAACTGACGGCTTATTGACCAATTACAGGTCTGCGTAGGTGGTGTGGGTGTGTCCTGCTGACAGGGGGGGGGGAGTTCTCAATGCTGAGAAATACGAGACCAAGACATTGATGTACATGAAAGGCTTTAACTGACGACCCCTCTAGGGATAGGATGGCCGAGGCAGTGCTGTCATAGGACATCCCCTCTAGAGATAGGATGGCCGAGGCGGTGCTGTCATAGGACATCCCCTCTAGAGATAGGATGGCCGAGGCGGTGCTGTCATAGGACATCCCCTCTAGGGACAGGATGGCCGAGGCGGTCATCAGACCCTATCAGCAGACTGGCTGCTGTGTGGTCGGGTTAGGGCTGATGTTTGTTGGTGATCACGACCGGACAAACCGGTTGTCCAATCTTTAATGATTTCAAGGTTTGCCTGTCCTGCCTCAACTCTGTCCATGATGGCCCCCCCGCCCACTGCTAACCCCCAAGAGGAGGAGCCACTGCTAACCCCCTAGAGAAGGAGGGCCCACTGCTAACCTCCTAGAGGAGGAGCCACTGCTAACCCCCTAGAGGAGGACCCACTGCTAACCCCCTAGAGGAGGACCCACTGCTAACCCCCTAGAGGAGGACCCACTGCTAACCCCCTAGAGGAGGAGCCACTGCTAACCCCCTAGAGGAGGAGCCACTGCTAACCCCCTAGAGGAGGAGCCACTGCTAACCCCCTAGAGGAGGACCCACTGCTAACCCCCTAGAGGAGGACCCACTGCTAACCCCCTAGAGGAGGACCCACTGCTAACCCCCTAGAGGAGGAGCCACTGCTAACCCCCTAGAGGAGGAGCCACTGCTAACCCCCTAGAGGAGGACCCACTGCTAACCCCCTAGAGGAGGAGCCACTGCTAACCCCCTAGAGGAGGACCCACTGCTAACCCCCTAGAGGAGGACCCACTGCTAACCCCCTAGAGGAGGACCCACTGCTAACCCCCTAGAGGAGGACCCACTGCTAACCCCCTAGAGGAGGACCCACTGCTAACCCCCTAGAGGAGGACCCACTGCTAACCCCCTAAAGGAGGACCCACTGCTAACCCCCTGAATAACCCTAGCCCTCTTGGGGAGTAGGGTTAGTTAGGGGGCTAGGGTTAGTTAGGGGGCTAGGGTTATTTAGGGGGCTAGGGTTAGTTCGGGGGCTAGGGTTAGTTAGGGGGCTAGGGTTAGTTAGGGGGCTAGGGTTAGTTAGGGGGCTAGGGTTAGTTAGGGGGCTAGGGCTAGTTAGGGGGCTAGGGTTAGTTAGGGGACTAGGGTTAGTTAGGGGGCTAGGGTTAGTTAGGGGGCTAGGGTTAGTTAGGGGGCTAGGGTTAGTTAGGGGGCTAGGGCTAGTTAGGGGGCTAGGGTTAGTTAGGGGACTAGGGTTAGTTAGGGGGCTAGGGTTAGTTAGGGGACTAGGGTTAGTTAGGGGGCTAGGGTTAGTTCGGGGGCTAGGGTTAGTTAGGGGGGTAGGGTTAGTTAGGGGGCTAGGGTTAGTTAGGGGGCTAGGGCTAGTTAGGGGGCTAGGGTTAGTTAGGGGGCTAGGGTTAGTTAGGGGGCTAGGGTTAGTTCGGGGGCTAGGGTTAGTTAGGGGGCTAGGGTTAGTTAGGGGGCTAGGGTTAGTTAGGGGGCTAGGGCTAGTTAGGGGGCTAGGGTTAGTTAGGGGACTAGGGTTAGTTAGGGGGCTAGGGTTAGTTAGGGGGCTAGGGTTAGTTAGGGGACTAGGGTTAGTTAGGGGGCTAGGGTTAGTTAGGGGGCTAGGGTTAGTTAGGGGACTAGGGTTAGTAACAATTCATAAATTAGGGTTACGGTAAGGGGGTCTGGTCTGAAGGTCAGATGTTGTATTATGGTCTGTTAGGGTTAGGGTAAGGTGGTCTGGTCTGAAGGTCAGATGTTGTATTATGGTCTGTTAGGGTTAGGGTTACGGTAAGGTGTTCTGGTCTGAGGCTCATACGTTGTATTATGGTCTGTTAGGGTTAGGGTAAGGTGGTCTGGTCTGAGGCTCATACGTTGTATTATGGTCTGTTAGGGTTAGGGTAAGGTGGTCTGGTCAGAGGGTCATAGGTTGTATTATGGTATGTTTCAGAGAGCAGTCTGCACTACAACATATTACATCATATATTATTATCTATGCCTTATAAAGGAAGGATATACAATATATTGTATAGTATATCAAAATCTATCCTTTATAGCTAAAGGTTATATAATCTATAATAGCATCTATTATTATATAACCTCTAAAGATGAAGGATATTTAACATATAATATTGTATATTAAAATCTATTCTCTATTGATAAGGATGGATAATATATCAAATCATATAAAATAATCTATCCTCTATAGATAAAGGATTTATAACAACTACTTCACACACCGTACACTACACAAAGACAATACACATACACCCACACACACACAAACACACACACACACACACACACACACACACACACACACACACACACACACACACACACACACACACACACACACACACACACACACCTAACAACATGCCTGGTGGAGCCCTCAGCATTAACCAGAAGCCCCAGGGCCGCCTGGTGCCTTCCTCCGCTCCGCTGGTTGTCGGTTGCGACCGTATCCCTGGTGGAGGGCAGCAGATGTGGGCTTTATTCAATGAAGGTCCCCTTCCTCTGAGGGCCCCTCCGCTCGTCCTCTTCCTCTCACCGATCTCTCTCTCTCTCTCTCTCTCTCTCTCTCTCTCTCTCTCTCTCTCTCTCCCTCTCTCTCTCTCTCTCTCTCTCTCTCTCTCTCCCTCTCTCTCTCTCTCACACACAGTTAGTTAGATTACTCCGTTCCTGAAAAAATAACGGCGTTAACCACCAGCGTTATTTAAACGGCGTTATTACAAACACTGGCGTGGCAATATGGGCATGGCAATATGGGCGTGGCCATATAGGCGTGGGCGTGGCGATGTCTGCAGGGTGTGAGTCTGGTCCTTTGTACACATGTGGGGAGGGCAGCATGTGTGTTTGTGTGTGTGTGGATGCTAACCAGAGTTAACCTGGTACCCCCTAATGCAGCTGGTGATGTTAACCAGAGTTAACCTGGTAATGACCCCCTAATCCAGCTGGTGAGCTAACCAGAGTTAACTTGGTACCACCTAATGCAGCTGGTGATGTTAACCAGAGTTAACCTGGTAATGACCCCCTAATGCAGCTGGTGATGCTAACCAGAGTTAACCTGGTACCCCCTAATGCAGCTGGTGATGCTAACCAGAGTTAACCTGGTACCCCCTAATGCAGCTGGTGATGTTAACCAGAGTTAACCTGGTACCCCCTAATGCAGCTGGTGATGCTAACCAGAGTTAACCTGGTACCCCCTAATGCAGCTGGTGAGCTAACCAGAGTTAACCTGGTACCCCCTAATGCAGCTGGTGATGCTAACCAGAGTTAACCTGGTAATGACCCCCTAATGCAGCTGGTGATGCTAACCAGAGTTAACCTGGTACCCCCTAATGCAGCTGGTGATGCTAACCAGAGTTAACCTGGTAATGACCCCCTAAGGCAGCTGGTGATGCTAACCAGAGTTAACCTGGTACCCCCTAATGCAGCTGGTGAGCTAACCAGAGTTAACCTGGTACCCCCTAATGCAGCTGGTGATGTTAAACAGAGTTAACCTGGTAATGACCCTCTCATCCAGCTGGTGAGCTAACCAGAGTTAACCTGGTACCCCCTAATGCAGCTGGTGAGCTAACCAGAGTTAACCTGGTACCCCCTAATGCAGCTGATGATGCTAACCAGAGTTAACCTGGTAATGACCCCCTAATGCAGCTGATGAGCTAACCAGAGTTAACCTGGTACCCCCTAATGCAGCTGGTGAGCTAACCAGAGTTAACCTGGTACCCCCTAATGCAGCTGGTGATGCTAACCAGAGTTAATCTGGTAATGACCCCCTAATGCAGCTGGTGATGTTAACCAGAGTTAACCTGGTACCCCCTAATGCAGCTGGTGAGCTAACCAAAGTTAACCTGGTACCCCCTAATGCAGCTGGTGAGCTAACCAGAGTTAACCTGGTACCCCCTAATGCAGCTGGTGATGCTAACCAGAGTTAACCTGGTAATGCCGCCGCTGTGGAGGGGGATCTGTGTTCAGTCACACTTCATAATGAACATCCTTAATCCCTGCCACAAGGGGCTAATAGCGCCGTGCTAGCTCCCGCCAGCTAATCCTATGACACAGCGGGGTCCCGAGCCGCCCGGCTAGCATAGCCTAGCCGCGGCCGCTAGCAGGCCAGATGGTGTTTTCATACCGCGCTGCAGCGAGTGCGACGGCGGCGTAAAGGTCTGCTCCGAGCATATGCTGCTCTCCGCCGCTTCAACGAACAAGGCGATCCGTCTAGTGAGGCTAATAGCTCCTCTGCTCTTCATTCATGAACACCAGGGGACAGCACGGACTGCTGCTCCCGCTGTCCGCACACAGACCTGTACTGAACACCAGAGGACCCCACACAGACCTGTACTGAACACCAGAGGACCCCACACAGACCTGTACTGAACACCAGAGGACCCCACACAGACCTGTACTGAACACCAGAGGACCCCACACAGACCTGTACTGAACACCAGAGGACCCCACACAGACCTGTACTGAACACCAGAGGACACCACACAGACCTGTACTGAACACCAGAGGACCCCACACAGACCTGTACTGAACACCAGAGGACCCCACACAGACCTGTACTGAACACCAGAGGACACCACACAGACCTGTACTGAACACCAGAGGACACCACACAGACCTGTACTGAACACCAGAGGACCCCACCCAGACCTGTACTGAACACCAGAGGACACCACACAGACCTGTACTGAACACCAGAGGACCCCACACAGACCTGTACTGAACACCAGAGGACCCCACACAGACCTGTACTGAACACCAGAGGACCCCACACAGACCTGTACTGAACACCAGAGGACACCACACAGACCTGTACTGAACACCAGAGGACACCACACAGACCTGTACTGAACACCAGAGGACCCCACCCAGACCTGTACTGAACACCAGAGGACCCCACACAGACCTGTACTGAACACCAGAGGACCCCACACAGACCTGTACTGAACACCAGAGGACCCCACACAGACCTGTACTGAACACCAGAGGACCCCACACAGACCTGTACTGAACACCAGAGGACACCACCCAGACCTGTACTGAACACCAGAGGACCCCACACAGACCTGTACTGAACACCAGAGGACCCCACCCAGACCTGTACTGAACACCAGAGGACACCACCCAGACCTGTACTGAACACCATAGGACACCACCCAGACCTGTACTGAACACCAGAGGACCCCACACAGACCTGTACTGAACACCAGAGGACCCCACACAGACCTGTACTGAACACCAGAGGACCCCACACAGACCCCTCCTTCAGTTCACAGTAGAGGACCTTCACACAGGACAGCTGTTCAGGGTGTCCACATCGTCTCTGTCCAACCCTACCTGCTCCTTAATGACCTATCTCTATACTTTCTAACCCCTACCTGCTCCTTAATGACCTGTCTCTGTACTGTCCAACCCCTACCTGCTCCTTAATGACCTGTCCCTGTACTGTCTAACCCCTACCTGCTCCTTAATGACCTGTCCCTGTACTGTCTAACCCCTACCTGCTCCTTAATGACCTGTCTCTGGACTGTCTAACCCCTACCTGCTGCTTAATGACCTGTCTCTGTATTCACTGGCTTTGATGCTGAAGGCCACTTGGTGTGAGTGTGTGTGTGTGTGTGTGTGTGTGTGTGTGTGTGTGTGTGTGTGCGTGTGTGTGTGTGTGTGTGCGTGCGCGCGCGCGTGTGTGTGTGTGTGTGTGTGTGTGTGTGTGTGTGTCGCGGCCGCAGAGCCGTTAATTGGAATGCTAATTCTAGAGGTCATTTGATCGTATTTCAGCTCGGATTCTGCACAGCGATCGGTGTTTACAGACGGGGAATCATCAAATAGTACGCATCTGTGTACACACAAACACACCACACACACACACACTCGCACACACACGCACAGTCAAACGCACACACACACAGAGACACACTCACACACACACACACACACACACACACACACACACACACACACACACACACACACACACACACACACATTAAAGATAATGGGGTAACAGTTAAATGAAATGGCCATGCATACAAAATAGAAACAGAGGAGCAGGAAATAAAGGAGGAGAGAGTGCTGAATTAAAACAAATGAGGAACGAAACAGGGAGCAACAGATGGAGAGAGAGAGAATGGGTGAGCGACAGAATGATGAAGTGAGGGAGATAAGGAGAGAGAGAGAGAGAGAGAGAGAGAGAGAGAGAGAGAGAGAGAGAGAGAGAGAGAGAGAGAGAGAGAGAGAGAGAGAGAGAGAGATTCTTGTTACCTATGGCTTCAGGGACTCGTATTGAGTTTGTTAATTAGCTTAAACCTTTTGATCCCAATTTTAAAAATCAGCCCATAAAAGCTTTGCTGCTTCCCTGTGTCTGTTGCCGTGAGCGAAAGGAACAAAAGAAGCCTTTATTTACCTCTGAAAGAGCTTGCCTGTTAGCCTGTTAGCCCGTTAGTCCGTAGCCCGTTACCCCGTTAGTCCGTTAGACTGTTATCCCGTGGGGGGGAGGGAGAGCAGGGAGGGAGGGGAGGAAGGTGGGGGGGGAGAGCAGGGAGGGAGGGGGAGCTGGGGAGTCAGGGGGGAGAGACGTTTAGCGCTGAGACCACAACGATGCCGCCAGCCGCTATGCTACTCAGGCTAACGCAGCGTGCTAGCGCGGCGTGCTAGTGCTGTGTGCTAGTGCGGCATGCTAGCATCGCGTGCTAGTGCTGCGCGCAAGCACCGCATGCTAGTGCTGCGTGCTACCGCCGCGCACTGGAATGCACATTGGTTCAATGGCTCTGGAGGGGCTGCCATGGCAACCGCAGATCACATTTCATCACCTCCTGAAGTCGCTGCCAAAATCAGCAGATTAGCAGAGATTAACCCCCCCACCCCCTACACACACACAGTCCCCCCCCCACTGGGGAGGTGTTTAATTAATCTTTCATTCAGACAATAAATTAATTTTCAGAATCACTTTCCATCACTGAGAATTAGTGAACAATTAGGACTCAAATCATATTGAGCAGCTTGTATTTGTGTACTTATGTTAAACGTGTGAGACTGTTTCACTCTGGCTATTAGCATGTGAAATACCTGCCCTGATTATCATATTAACAGCTTTCTTCTCACTCCTAACCAGATCCATGGCTATGATTTATTTATTGTTAATACCTATAAAGCGATCCAGTTTTCATTAAGTATCATTCAATACATTATAACGGTCTTACTCCCAGCATCTACCGAACATACCTGGACAGTTTTCTACTTCTACTTGTCTCTTTTGAACCAGTATCTGTATCAACCCCGAACTCCCGGACTTCTTGGTCAACTCCTCGTCCAAAACACTTACGTTAGCGTGTTGTTGGAGCGCTGTGCCTACCGTCTGATTGCCCCCCCCCCCCCCCCCCCCCCCCCCCCCCCGCTTTTCCAGCCTCATGTTAAAGAACCATTTGAACAACACAACCCTCCCCTGAGTGAGAGGTCTGCGGCCGTCCTCTCCTTCATGACCCGGGCTGAAGTGCGGCCCGTCGCTCTCATTAACCTCTAATCCCAGCGGGCTGATGGTAGTGTCGTCCTTTATGTGCCGTGGGGTATGTTCTTAACCAAGGGAGCTGGATCTAGAGCAGCGCTACCTGACGGTGGATCGCTGCCGAATGTTGTGAGGGTAACACAAAGTGTTTTCACCAGGATGGAACCATGCCTATTCTCTATTTACCTAACATGATACGGCCTGCCACAAAGCGAGCCCTCCTGCTGCTGGCGGACTCAGGATGTAATGTTACCATTGTTCCTCACACCTCAGCGGTCAGAGGGTGGGGAGGTATCACCCTCTGACGGCTGAGGTGTCACCTCCCCACCCTCTGACCGCTGAGTAGTCACCTCATCTGGGGAGGTGACCCCTCAACGGTCAGAGGGTGATACCTCCCAACAGGAGGTTAGGGGTCTTGAGGTTAGGGGGTCTGGGGGTCTGGAGGTCTGGGGGCCTTGAGGTTAGGGGGTATGGTTTTTAGGATAGGGGGTCTGGTTTTGAGGATAGGGGGTCTCGTCTTGAGGATAGGGGGTCTGGGGGTCTTGAGGTTAGGGCTCTGGTCTTGAGGTTAGGGGGTCTCGGGGTCTTGAGGTTAGGGCTCTGGTATTGAGGTTAGGGGGTCTGGGGGTCTTGAGGTTAGGGCTCTGGTCTTGAGGTTAGGGGGTCTGGGGGTCTCGAGGTTAGGGGCTCTGGGATCTCGAG
Organism: Gadus morhua; assembly: GCF_902167405.1. Lineage (NCBI taxonomy): Eukaryota > Metazoa > Chordata > Actinopteri > Gadiformes > Gadidae > Gadus > Gadus morhua. Next base: position 904,538 of record NC_044053.1, read on the forward strand.
GTTAGGGGGTCTCGAGGTTAGGGCTCTGGTCTTGAGGTCAGGGGGTCTGGGGTCTCGAGGTTAGGGCTCTGGTCTTGAGGTTAGGGGGTCTCGAGGTTAGGGCTCTGGTCTTGAGGTTAGGGGGTCTGGGGGTCTCGAGGTTAGGGGCTCTGGTCTTGAGGTTAGGGGGTCTGAGGGTCTTGAGGTTAGGGCTCTGGTATTGAGGTTAGGGGGTCTGGGGGTCTTGAGGTTAGGGCTCTGGTCTTGAGGTTAGGGGGTCTGGGGGTCTTGAGGTTAGGGGGTCTGGGGGTGTCGAGGTTAGGGGCTCTGGGATCTCGAGGTTAGGGGGTCTCGAGGTTAGGGCTCTGGTCTTGAGGTCAGGGGGTCTGGGGGTCTCGAGGTTAGGGCTCTGGTCTTGAGGTTAGGGGGTCTCGAGGTTAGGGCTCTGGTCTTGAGGTTAGGGGGTCTGGGGGTCTCGAGGTTAGGGCTCTGGTCTTGAGGTTAGGGGGTCTCGAGGTTAGGGCTCTGGTCTTGAGGTTAGGGGGTCTGGGGGTCTCGAGGTTAGGGGCTCTGGTCTTGAGGTTAGGGGGTCTGAGGGTCTTGAGGTTAGGGCTCTGGTATTGAGGTTAGGGGGTCTGGGGGTCTTGAGGTTAGGGCTCTGGTCTTGAGGTTAGGAGGTCTGGGGGTCTTGAGGTTAGGGCTCTGGTCTTGAGGTCAGGGGGTCTGGGGGTCTCGAGGTTAGGGCTCTGGTCTTGAGGTTAGGGGGTCTCGAGGTTAGGGCTCTGGTCTTGAGGTTAGGGGGTCTGGGGGTCTCGAGGTTAGGGCTCTGGTCTTGAGGTTAGGGGGGTCTCGAGGTTAGGGCTCTGGTCTTGAGGTTAGGGGGTCTGGGGGTCTCGAGGTTAGGGCTCTGGTCTTGAGGTTAGGGGGTCTGGGGGTCTCGAGGTTAGGGCTCTGGTCTTGAGGTTAGGGGGTCTCGAGGTTAAGGCTCTGGTCTTGAGGTTAGGGGCTCTGGTCTGCGGTGATGTGTAACAGTAGCCTGGTAGTAGCGGGCGTTGGGGTCCTGGGTGGCTGGTGATAACACGATGCAGATCAGCCGGTAAGTCCTCAGTCCCAGCTGAGGGGCAGCGTGTAGTAAACGGTGTCTACAGCAGCCCGCTGGATTAGCTTAAACCCTTTGTCAATATTCTGCTGGAGCGCCACAATCTGCTCACTCACAGGCTGACCGTGTGTGTGTGTGTGTGTGTGTGTGTGTGTGTGTGTGTGTGTGTGTGTGTGTGTGTGTCTTTATTTGTATAGTAAAACACATCATTAGCCAGCGCTAAAGCCCCCAGAGCCCAGAGCTCAAATCTCCTCTTAAATACCAACGTAAGGAAAAATGGATGGAGGTGATTAAGCATGCAGGCACATTGCATGTTTTTGTGTGCCTTTGTGTGTGTGTGTGTGTGTGTGTGTGTGTGTGTGTGTGTGTGTGTGTGTGTGTGTGTGTGTGTGTGTGTGTGTGTGTGTGTGTGTGTGTGTGTGTGTGTGTGTGTTCCCATGCACAGTGTTTAGGCGTGTGTGTTATGTGCATGTGTGTTTGTGATCGTGTATGTGTGTGTGTGTGTGTGTGTGTGTGTGTGTGTGTGTGTGTGTGTGTGTGTGTGTGTGTGTGTGTGTGTGTGTGTGTGTGTGTGTGTGTGTGTGTGTTCCCACACAGGGTGCTTGTGTGTTTTCTGAGCCTGTTTATGATGGGCTGTGTGTGTGTTGGCTCAGTTTGGAGCCCATTATGGGAGAGAGAGGCTCCAGCAGCATCAAACTTTAAGGGCGGTACTGGATCTCACATTACCTCCAATTAAAAGCCTTGTTTCAGTCCGACTCCGTCAGCTGTCAGCGCCACACTGGGCTGCTCATTTACTAATTAATTTGTCTGTCGTTGGACAATCGACGCGAGGCAGCGATAAACCCTCCCCTCCTCCCCCCTTCCCCCCCTCCTCCTCCTCCCCCTCCTCCCCCCCTCCCTCCTCCTCCTCCCCTCCCCCCCTCCTCCTCCTCCTCCCCCCTCCCCCCTCCCCTCCCTCCCCCCCTCCCCCCCTCCTCCCCCTCCTCCTCCCCCTCCCCTCCCCCCGTCCTCCTTCCCCCCTCCTCCTCCTCCCCTCCCGCCCTCCTCCTCCTCCCCTCCCTTCCCCTCCCTCCTTCTCCTCCTCCTCCCCCCCTCCTCCTCCTCCTCCCCCTCCTCCTCTCCCCCCTCCTCCTCCCCCCTCCCCCTCCCCCTCCTCCTCCCCCTCCTCCTCCCCCCCCTCCCCCTCCCCCTCCCTCCCCTCCCCCTCCTCCTCCTCATCCCCCCCCCCTCCCCCTCCCCCTCCTCCCCCCCAGCCCACTGGTTGAAGGGATCTCTCTCTGACGCTGAGGACATTTCTTCAGCGCTCTCCCTCTGCAGTGTCAGACGGAGACGTGACCCCGTCCGCTGCTCCTCCTTCTGCTCCTCCTTTCATCGCAGCACAATGAGGAGCACATTCCTCCTCCCTCCGGACCCCGGGCGCACCTCACTGCCCTGGTCCCCCTGCTCCTCCCCCTCCTCCCCCTCCTCCCTCCGGACCCCCGGCACACCTCACTGCCCTGCTCCCCCTGCTCCTCCCCCTCCTCCCCCTCCTCCCCCCCTCCTCCCCCTCCTCCCTCCGGACCCCCGGCGCACCTCACTGCCCTGCTCCGCCGCAACTCTCACCTTACATTTCAATTTCCAGGAGCGATCAATTGGATCCCATAAAGGTCTGGTTCTGCAGCCTGGCCCCCCCTCCATTCAGATCGTTAAGCTGTGTTAAGTGGGACTGAATGGACGCTCGCTGGGACGTGACCCCCCGTCGACGGGCGCTCGTCTCAGCAGAATAATCTCCCAGCTCACCGTCGTTTTCTGGCCGTTGCTGCTCTCTGATGACACCCTCCACACCCTTCCTCCACCCTCCAACAATCCATCCTCTTGCTCACTCTTTTCATCCCACCTCCTTTCCTTCTTTCCTCTCTTCTGTCTTCATACTTCCTTTCTTCCTCACCCCCTTTCCTATTCTAACCCCCATCCTCCCTTCGTCCATCTATACATTAGGGCTGCGTCATTGATTGTATTGCTATTTCCATCTCCATTCATAATTGTCAACTCATTTCTAGATGACAGCGATACTGCTGCATTTCATTAGGGACGTCAGCTTTATCAAAACAAGCGCTGCTACGTTCTCCCTCAGCCAATGAGAACGCAGCGTTACACCGCTGAACAGAGCGCAGGAAACCAGGGGAATCCCCACAGAGCACAGGGAACCACTGTCAGTGAGATGTGAGACAAAAGGTATGTGAGGAAAGACAATGAATCCAGAATAGAACCATGCTGATGATGAGAGACCGTTCTGTCGTTCTCTGGTTCTGTGGTGTCGAAGTGTGTTGGATGAGAGGCGATGAAAGTCTACCCCTACAGGGTAACGCTCCTTCCACGTTGAACACCGTACTCGTCGTGATTCCATCCCACCTCTATAGAATAATGACACATGATGACACATCAGGTTGTAGGTTGAGGGTTGGTCTGTCTTTCCTCCCGGCGCGGGCTGATGGTTTAATCAGGTTCATGAAGCTGTTCCCTTTCGGTAGTCCAGAGTATCCACTCCTACATCAGGGCCATCATATCTTTGGATGCGTTTCCTACTGCATCATAAGAGGCACATGACCTCAGTAAACATTTCTATTGAAAATAAATCGGTAGGGAATCGTGATGTAGAGATCACTGAAGATAATTGTGATTCTCATTTTATCAAGAATCATGCAGTCCTTCTATACATCATCTATACATCATCTATCCATCTATCCATCCATCTATACATCATCTATACATCCATCGATATATATATATATATATATATATATATATATATATATATATATATATATATATATATATATATGTATATATATATATATATCTTTACATCCATCTATTCATTTATACAGCTGTACATCATCTGTACATCATCTGTACATCATCTATACATCCATCGATATATATATATATATATATAGACATCTTTACATCCATCTATTCATTGATTCAGCTGTACATCATCTATACATCATCTATACATCCATCTGTACATCATCTATACATCCATCGATACATCTATACATCTTTACATCCATCTCTTCTTCTATCCGTCTATACATCCATCTTTTCATCTATTCATCTTTACATCCATCTCTTCATCTATACATCCATCTATACATCATCCATTCATCTATTCATCTATACATCCATCCCTCCTTCTCTTCTCCCTCACACAATCCCCTTTCTGGCGAGTAAGAAGGGTAAATCAGCATGGAAGTGTCCTCCTCCCTCCCTCCCTCTCTCCCTCCCTCCCCCTCTCCTATACACAGTCCTACATACACCTTGATTTGGGGGAGGCAGGGGGATAAGGCAGCAGGGCTCTGTGATTGCCTCCCTGTATGAGAGGCAGCCTGGACAGACGTGTCCCTGGACAGACGTGTCCCTGGACAGAGCTCCTTCTGGGCGCTGATTAGCCGACGGGGCCTGGGGCGCTGGGACAAGCAGGCTGATGAGCGTGCTCAGCCTGTCAGGGTGGCTGATTGCAGGGTGCTCCACTCTGATTTCTCATTCAGCTGAGGCCGAGCGCGCTGCCGTGCGGAGGAACGCTCTCCCCTTGTTTTACAAACAGCTCAACATTCAAAACTCATTTTTGCACAAATTCCCTCACGTAACTTATGTGTGATTTCACTAGTGTGCATTTGATTTAGAATTCTTAGGGAGGCCTTTCTCTCTTCAGGAGAGCAATGTGACAGAAACTATTTCCCCTCAATGGGATTAATAATTTATACTGAATCAGATGAGTTGCTTCCACATGCTGCCGTGGAATAACGTGATAAGAGGCATTAGTAGCAAACATGAATGTTTAAATTAATCATTAATATTGTTAGTTAACCCTAACCCTAACCCTAACCCAAACATGAATGTTTAAATGAATCATTAATACTGTTAGTTAACCCTAACCCAAACATGAATGTTTAAATTAATCATTAATACTGTTATTCCAAATCGATAGGCGGCCCTTAGGGTGTATGATTTGATTAGTATTAATAGTAAACATTACTGTTTAAACATTTATACTAAACATTACCGTTTAAATCACCCCCATAGGCAAATGGAGAATACAGCTAGCACAAAACAATATCCCTTTCTAATGAGCCTGTGAATTATATGATTAATAGTAATGTAACAGCTGTACATTTAATGCCCTTAAGATCTACTTTGAGTGCGGTTAGTGCCGCGCACTCTGTTGAAGTGGATTCCTGGGGGTAATAAAGTCAAATTAGATTATTAATATTGGGATGCTTTGCATTGCAGGGTATTGTTTAAAAAGGCCATCTGATATTCACCCTGAGTAGAAGAGCGAGGTAGATGGTCATCAGGCTGTAACACCAGCTCCCATGAACATGAGCAGGGGTTACAAAGTGCACAGCATCTTACCACCATTACCATAGCAACTAGCAATGGAACTAGTGGAAATAGATGGTGCCAAGCGATGGTTTGTTACAGTTAACACAGTAATACTGTTCAGTACAGTTGGTAGTGTAATACTGTTCAGTACAGTTAATACTGTAATACTGTTCAGTACAGTTAACACAGTAATACTGTAATAATGTTAGTACAATTAATACTGTAATACTGTTCAGTACAGTTAACACAGTAATACTGTAATAATGTTAGTACAATTAATACTGTAATACTGTTCAGTACAGTTAACACAGTAATACTGTAATACTGTCAGTACAGTTAACACAGTAATACTGTTCAATACAGTTAACACAGTAATACTGTAATACTGTTCAGTACAGTTAACACAGTAATACTGTTCAGTACAGTTAACACAGTAATATTGTTCAGTACAGTTAACACAGTAATACTGTAATACTGTCAGTACAGTTAACACAGTAATACTGTTAGTACAGTTAACACAGTAATACTGTAATACTGTCAGTACAGTTAACACAGTAATACTGTTAGTACAGTTAACACAGTAATACTGTTCAGTACAGTTAACACAGTAATACTGTTAGTACAGTTAATACTGTAATACTGTTCAGTACAGTTAACACAGTAATACTGTTAGTACAGTTAATACAGTAATACTGTTCAGTACAGTTAACACAGTAATACTGTAATACTGTTAGTACAGTTAACACAGTAATACTGTTCAGTACAGTTAACGCAGTAATACTGTAATACTGTTCAGTACAGTTAACACAGTAATACTGTAATACTGTTCAATACAGTAAACAGTGTAATACTGTTCAGTACAGTTAACACAGTAATACTGTAATACTGTTCAATACAGTAAACAGTGTAATACTGTTCAGTACAGTTAACGCAGTAATACTGTAATACTGTTCAATACAGTAAACAGTGTAATACTGTTCAGTACAGTTAACGCAGTAATACTGTAATACTGTTCAATACAGTAAACAGTGTAATACTGTTCAGTACAGTTAACACAGTAATACTGTAATACTGTTCAATACAGTAAACAGTGTAATACTGTTAGTACAGTTAACACAGTAATACTGTAATACTGTTCAGTACAGTTAACACAGTAATACTGTTCAGTACAGTTAACGCAGTAATACTGTAATACTGTTCAATACAGTAAACAGTGTAATACTGTTAGTACAGTTAACGCTGTAAAACTGTAATACTTTTCAGTACAGTTACGTATGATACAATAAGGAAGGAAATACATAAAAAATGAGTTCAACTCATATTATTGTACTAGATGTCGAGCTAGCGAGCGCAGCGTTGGATGTTTTGATGCTTCCGGCCGCAGTGGGTTTGATGTGTTGAATAGATATAACGCACCCATCACCGACACATCGGTGCGTTGCTAGGCAACACAGTGCTGCAATTGAATGAATGGACCCCCTCTCCATCATTAGGGGGACCCCCTTTCCGGGGTTAGGGGGACCCCCTCTCCATCATTAGGGGGTCCCCCTCTCCTTCGTTAGGGGAACCCCCTCTCCATCGTTAGGGGGACCCCCCCTCTCTCTCTCTCTCCCTCTCTCTCTCTCTCTCTCTCTCTCTCTCTCTCTCTCTCTCTCTCCCTCTCTCTCTCTCTCCCCCCCTCTCTCTCTCTCTCTCTCTCTCTCTCTCTCTCTCTCTCTCTCTCTCTCTCCCTCTCTCTCTCTCTCTCTCTCCCTCTCTCTCTCTCTCTCTCTCTCTCTCTCTCTCTCTCTCTCTCTCTCTCTCTCTCTCTCTCTCTCTCTCCCCCCCCCTCTCTCTCTCTCTCTCTCTCTCTCTCTCTCTCTCTCTCTCTCTCTCTCTCTCTCTCTCTCTCTCTCTCTCTCTCTCTCTCCCCCCCTCTCTCTCTCTCTCTCTCTCTCTCTCTCTCTCTCTCTCTCTCTGTCTCTCTCCCTCTGTCTCTCTCCCTCTCCCTCCCTCTCTCTCTCTCTCTCTCTCTCTGTCTCTCTCTCTCTCTCTCCCTCTCTCTCTCTCTCTCTCTCCCTCTCTCTCTCTCTCCCCCCCCTCTCTCTCTCTCTCTCTCTCTCTCTCTCTCTCTCTCTCTGTCTCTCTCTCTCTCTCTCTCTCTCTCTCTCTCTCTCTCTCTCTCTCTCTCTCTCTCTCTCTATCTCCCCCCCCCCTCTCTCTCTCTCTCTCTCTCTCTCTCTCTCTCTCTCTCTCTCTCTCTCTCTCTCTCTCTCTCTCTCTCTATCTCCCCCCCCCCCTCTCTCTCTCTCTCTCTCTCTCTCTCTCTCTCTCTCTCTCTCTCTCTCTCTCTCTCTCTCTCTCTCTGTCTCATCTCTTTCTTTGCCTCCCTCTCCCCCCTCCCTCCCTGGTGTCTCCGTGTTGGGGGGCGCTGATGGTGTCAGAGCGTCTGAATGCGGGGCCCCGGGGGGTCAGGCGGGGGCCCGGGGGGTCTGGCGGGGGCGGGGGTCGGCCGTGTGTTAGTAATGGCTCGCCCGTCCATACTTGAAATGAAAACAGATTCTTGGTGAAGAGGAGTAGGTCCAGGCGGGGGAGGGGCAGGCGCCCCATCGCACAGGTCAAAGGTCGGGCTTCATAAGAACACCCATCAAAGAAGAGTGAGTCCAAAGGAAGAGAGAAAAGCCTGTTTATTTTCTTCAGGTGTGAGAACCAGAGGCTGTAGGAGGCTTCATCCTAGATACCTCGGGGTGTGGCAATGGGGGCCGGAGGTTATGGGTTTGAGTCCCAGTGCCCTCCCCTGTAAACATCATGTGTCTATGAGGACGGACTGGTCCGTCCATCAGAGAGGTTGACTGAATCGTAAAGTGAACCGTTATGCCGCCACATGGGGACTGTGTAGGAGGCAGAACAACCCTGAATCTCTGTCCTTTGGTTAAGGGGAATCCTGCTTAGCTGACGACGCATCTGATTCAGGAGGACTTTGAGCTCCAGAGGACATTGGGGTTAGGAGTTTGCTTGGTACAGCCGGTCATTATGTTCAGAGTGAGTTCCTCTCTCTGTCCTCCTGTGGAAAATATTTTAGAAATACGTAAATCACATACAAATGACTAATGTTTGGAGTCATTGAGGAATCAGGGTCATAGCCCTTCTCCGTAAAGCGTCAGAGCGACAGTGGAGCAGGTTGTTGTCCCCCCTTGTGTCTGAGTGGGTCCCTGCCTGGGGGGGGGGCTCATCCCGCTGTCCCACATTGTGCTGACCACAGAGGGAAGGAATCATCGAAAAATAACTTCAGGTACCGGCAGAGTAAATAGAGAAATCCTCTCCTAGCCATCCATCATCCTGCTCAAGGACACAGCGGCAGAATGATGGAGTCGTACGCAGAGAGGGCAGCCTGACCTGGACCTGTGACGTGTGGAGGACACACACACCAGCCATCACTGCTGCTCCTCACAGTCTCACACCCCATCCCCCTCGGACCTACCGGGGGGCCAACGGGGGACTCTGGAGCGCATGGGACAGGAGAACCTCCCAGGAGGGGCAGTAAAACCTCAGGAGGAAGAGAAGTAGAACCTCAGGAGAGCAGTAGAGCCTCAGGAGGAGGAGAAGTAGAACCTCAGGAGGAGGGGCAGTAGAACCTCAGGAGGGGCAGTAGAACCTAAGGAGGGGCAGTAGAACCTCAGGAGGGGCAGTAGAGCCTAAGGAGGAGGAGAAGTAGAACCTCAGGAGGGGCAGTAGAACCTAAGGAGGAGGGGCAGTAGAACCTCAGGAGAAGGGGCAGTAGAACTTCAGGAGGGGCAGTAGAGCCTAAGGAGGAGGAGAAGTAGAACCTCAGGAGGGGCAGTAGAACCTCAGAAGGGGCAGTAGAACCTCAGGAGGAGGAGAAGTAGAACCTCAGGAGAGCAGTAGAGCCTCAGGAGGAGGAGAAGTAGAACCTCAGGAGGAGGGGCAGTAGAACCTCAGGAGGGGCAGTAGAACCTAAGGAGGGGCAGTAGAACCTCAGGAGGAGGGGCAGTAGAACCTCAGGAGGGGCAGTAGAACCTCAGGAGGGGCAGTAGAACCTCAGGAGGAGGGGCAGTAGAACCTCAGGAGGGGCAGTAGAACCTAAGGAGGAGGGGCAGTAGAACCTCAGGAGGGGCAGTAGAACCTCAGGAGGGGCAGTAGAACCTCAGGAGGAGGGGTAGTAGAACCTCAGGAGGGGCAGTAGAACCTCAGGAGCGGCAGTAGAACCTAAGGAGGAGGAGAAGTAGGACCTCAGGAGGAGGGGCAGTAGAACCTCAGGAGGGCCAGTAGAACCTCAGGAGGGGCAGTAGAACCTCAGGAGGAGCAGTAGAACCTCAGGAGGAGGGGCAGTAGAACCTCAGGAGGAGGGGCAGTAGAACCTCAGGAGGGGCAGTAGAACCTCAGGAGGAGGGGCAGTAGAACCTCAGCAGGGGCAGTAGAACCTCAGGAGGGGCAGTAGAACCTAAGGAGGAGGGGCAGTAGAACCTCAGGAGGGGCAGTAGAACCTCAGGATGAGGAGCAGTAGAACCTCAGGAGAGCAGTAGAACCTCAGGAGGAGCAGTAGAACCTCAGGAGGGGCAGTAGAACCTCAGGAGGAGGGGCAGTAGAACCTCAGGAGGAGCAGTAGAACCTCAGGAGGGGCAGTAGAACCTCAGGAGGGGCAGTAGAACCTCAGGAGGAGCAGTAGAACCTCAGGAGGAGGGGCAGTAGAACCTCAGGAGGAGGGGCAGTAGAACCTCAGGAGGGGCAGTAGAACCTCAGGAGGAGGGGCAGTAGAACCTCAGCAGGGGCAGTAGAACCACAGGAGGAGGGGCAGTAGATCCTCAGGAGAGCAGTAGAACCTCTCTGGAGTGTCGGGGGTTCAGTGGTCAGAATGCATCACTCCCAGCAGAAGGTTCTGGGATGATAGCGGATGCCCGCAGCCAAACCTGGAGGCTCCTGGTTCCAGACTAAACCCTCCTGGTTCCAGACTAAACCCTCCTGGTTCCAGACTAAACCCTCCTGGTTCCAGACTAAACCCTCCTGGATGTACTGAGGTGGTGTTGTACTGAGGTGGTGTTGTACTGAGGTGGTGTTGTACTGAGCGGTGGTGTTGTACAGAGAGGTGGTGTTGTACTGAGGTGGTGTTGTACTGAGGTGGTGTTGTACTGAGGTGGTGTTGTACTGAGGTGGTGTTGTACTGAGCGGTGGTGTTGTACTGAGGTGGTGTTGTACTGAGGTGGTGTTGTACTGAGGTGGTGTTGTACTGAGGTGGTGTTGTACTGAGGTGGTGTTGTACTGAGGTGGTGTTGTACAGAGAGGTGGTGTTGTACTGAGGTGGTGTTGTACTGAGGTGGTGTTGTACAGAGCGGTGGTGTTGTACTGAGGTGGTGTTGTACTGAGGTGGTGTTGTACAGAGAGGTGGTGTTGTACTGAGGTGGTGTTGTACTGAGGTGGTGTTGTACTGAGGTGGTGTTGTACTGAGCGGTGGTGTTGTACTGAGGTGGTGTTGTACTGAGGTGGTGTTGTACTGAGGTGGTGTTGTACAGAGCGGTGGTGTTGTACTGAGGTGGTGTTGTACAGAGCGGTGGTGTTGTACTGAGGTGGTGTTGTACTGAGGTGGTGTTGTACAGAGAGGTGGTGTTGTACTGAGGTGGTGTTGTACTGAGGTGGTGTTGTACTGAGGTGGTGTTGTACTGAGGTGGTGTTGTACTGAGGTGGTGTTGTACTGAGGTGGTGTTGTACTGAGGTGGTGTTGTACAGAGAGGTGGTGTTGTACTGAGCGGTGGTGTTGTACTGAGGTGGTGTTGTACAGAGAGGTGGTGTTGTACAGAGAGGTGGTGTTGTACTGAGGTGGTGTTGTACTGAGGTGGTGTTGTACTGAGGTGGTGTTGTACTGAGGTGGTGTTGTACTGAGGTGGTGTTGTACAGAGAGGTGGTGTTGTACTGAGGTGGTGTTGTACTGAGGTGGTGTTGTACAGAGAGGTGGTGTTGTACAGAGAGGTGGTGTTGTACTGAGGTGGTGTTGTACTGAGGTGGTGTTGTACAGAGCGGTGGTGTTGTACAGAGAGGTGGTGTTGTACTGAGGTGGTGTTGTACTGAGGTGGTGTTGTACTGAGGTGGTGTTGTACTGAGGTGGTGTTGTACAGAGAGGTGGTGTTGTACTGAGGTGGTGTTGTACTGAGGTGGTGTTGTACAGAGAGGTGGTGTTGTACAGAGAGGTGGTGTTGTACTGAGGTGGTGTTGTACTGAGGTGGTGTTGTACAGAGCGGTGGTGTTGTACAGAGAGGTGGTGTTGTACTGAGGTGGTGTTGTACTGAGGTGGTGTTGTACAGAGAGGTGGTGTTGTACTGAGGTGGTGTTGTACTGAGCGGTGGTGTTGTACAGAGAGGTGGTGTTGTACTGAGGTGGTGTTGTACTGAGGTGGTGTTGTACAGAGAGGTGGTGTTGTACTGAGGTGGTGTTGTACTGAGCGGTGGTGTTGTACAGAGAGGTGGTGTTGTACAGAGAGGTGGTGTTGTACTGAGGTGGTGTTGTACTGAGATGGTGTTGTACTGAGGTGGTGTTGTACTGAGGTGGTGTTGTACTGAGGTGGTGTTGTACTGAGGTGGTGTTGTACTGAGCGGTGGTGTTGTACTGAGCGGTGGTGTTGTACTGAGGTGGTGTTGTACTGAGGTGGTGTTGTACTGAGGTGGTGTTGTACTGAGGTGGTGTTGTACTGAGGTGGTGTTGTACTGAGGTGGTGTTGTACTGAGGTGGTGTTGTACAGAGAGGTGGTGTTGTACAGAGCGGTGGTGTTGTACAGAGAGGTGGTGTTGTACTGAGGTGGTGTTGTACAGAGGTGGTGTTGTACTGAGGTGGTGTTGTACAGAGAGGTGGTGTTGTACTGAGGTGGTGTTGTACTGAGGTGGTGTTGTACTGAGGTGGTGTTGTACTGAGGTGGTGTTGTACTGAGGTGGTGTTGTACTGAGGTGGTGTTGTACTGAGGTGGTGTTGTACTGAGGTGGTGTTGTACAGAGAGGTGGTGTTGTACAGAGCGGTGGTGTTGTACTGAGGTGGTGTTGTACAGAGAGGTGGTGTTGTACTGAGGTGGTGTTGTACTGAGGTGGTGTTGTACTGAGGTGGTGTTGTACAGAGAGGTGGTGTTGTACTGAGGTGGTGTTGTACTGAGGTGGTGTTGTACTGAGGTGGTGTTGTACTGAGGTGGTGTTGTACAGAGCGGTGGTGTTGTACAGAGAGGTGGTGTTGTACTGAGGTGGTGTTGTACTGAGGTGGGGTTGTACTGAGGTGGTGTTGTACTGAGGTGGTGTTGTACTGAGCGGTGGTGTTGTACAGAGCGGTGGTGTTGCACTGAGCGGTGGTGTTGTACTGAGGTGGTGTTGTACTGAGGTGGTGTTGTACTGAGCGGTGGTGTTGTACTGAGGTGGTGTTGTACTGAGCGGTGGTGTTGTACTGAGGTGGTGTTGTACAGAGAGGTGGTGTTGTACTGAGCGGTGGTGTTGTACAGAGAGGTGGTGTTGTACAGAGCGGTGGTGTTGTACTGAGGTGGTGTTGTACTGAGGTGGTGCTGTACAGAGCGGTGGTGTTGTACTGAGGTGGTGTTGTACAGAGAGGTGGTGTTGTACTGAGGTGGTGTTGTACTGAGGTGGTGTTGTACTGAGGTGGTGTTGTACTGAGGTGGTGTTGTACAGAGCGGTGGTGTTGTACAGAGCGGTGGTGTTGCACAGAGCGGTGGTGTTGTACTGAGGTGGTGTTGTACTGAGGTGGTGTTGTACTGAGGTGGTGTTGTACTGAGCGGTGGTGTTGTACTGAGGTGGTGTTGTACTGAGCGGTGGTGTTGTACAGAGAGGTGGTGTTGTACTGAGGTGGTGTTGTACTGAGGTGGTGTTGTACTGAGGTGGTGTTGTACAGAGAGGTGGTGTTGTACTGAGGTGGTGTTGTACTGAGGTGGTGTTGTACAGAGAGGTGGTGTTGTACTGAGGTGGTGTTGTACTGAGCGGTGGTGCGTTGTAGGCTCTGGCGGGGCTTCAGAGCGGAGCGTGTCATCGCGCTGACAGGCGGAGGCCGTGCCCGTCAGCAGGGCTGTGGTGTTGTACTGAGGTGGTGTTGTACTGAGGTGGTGTTGTACTGAGGTGGTGTTGTACTGAGGTGGTGTTGTAATGAGGTGGTGTTGTACTGAGGTGGTGTTGTACTGAGGTGGTGTTGTACTGAGGTGGTGTTGTACTGAGGTGGTGTTGTACTGAGCGGTGGTGTTGTACAGAGAGGTGGTGTTGTACTGAGGTGGTGTTGTACTGAGCGGTGGTGTTGTACAGAGAGGTGGTGTTGTACTGAGGTGGTGTTGTACAGAGAGGTGGTGTTGTACTGAGGTGGTGTTGTACAGAGAGGTGGTGTTGTACTGAGCGGTGGTGTTGTACAGAGAGGTGGTGTTGTACTGAGGTGGTGTTGTACAGAGAGGTGGTGTTGTACTGAGGTGGTGTTGTACTGAGGTGGTGTTGTACTGAGGTGGTGTTGTACTGAGGTGGTGCTGTACAGAGCGGTGGTGTTGTACTGAGGTGGTGTTGTACTGAGGTGGTGTTGTACTGAGGTGGTGCTGTACAGAGCGGTGGTGTTGTACTGAGCGGTGGTGTTGTACAGAGAGGTGGTGTTGTACTGAGGTGGTGTTGTACAGAGAGGTGGTGTTGTACTGAGGTGGTGTTGTACTGAGGTGGTGTTGTACTGAGGTGGTGTTGTACTGAGGTGGTGCTGTACAGAGCGGTGGTGTTGTACTGAGGTGGTGTTGTACTGAGGTGGTGTTGTACTGAGGTGGTGCTGTACAGAGCGGTGGTGTTGTACTGAGGTGGTGTTGTACAGAGAGGTGGTGTTGTACTGAGGTGGTGTTGTACTGAGCGGTGGTGCGTTGTAGGCTCTGGCGGGGCTTCAGAGCGGAGCGTGTCATCGCGCTGACAGGCGGAGGCCGTGCCCGTCAGCAGGGCTGTGGTGTTGTACTGAGGTGGTGTTGTACAGAGCGGTGGTGTTGTACAGAGAGGTGGTGTTGCACAGAGCGGTGGTGCGTTGTAGGCTCTGGCGGGGCTTCAGAGCGGAGCGTGTCATGGCGCTGACAGGCGGAGGCCGTGCCCGTCAGCAGGGCTGTGGCGGGGGAGATGTTCTCCTCAGAGAGGATAAGCCGTGTGGCGGTCGGGCCCCCGAGGCCCACGCACTCAGACCGGAGAAGAACGACCAATCAGAATCATCGTAGAGAAAGACACTGTTTGTCTCTTCTTTCTATTTAAACCCCAGTGAATCAGAATGGCCAGAAGGCACCTCCTAGGGTCCTGGAAGGTGTACAAAGAGGTCCACATTTAATCTTACAGTCATTTGATTGAACTGTTTATTTTGTACTCTATGTTATCTATAAGTTATATCAGTCTATCACTTTTTGGTTAATGCTATTGTAATGAAAGATGAGAATCATTTATATTCAGTATTTAGAGGGTTGTTTATAAATGTATATATAATATATATTATTAGTATTATATAATATATTATATGACAATATTTATACATATTTCCAACATTGACATGAAACCCCATGTTCACAATATTTAAGCAATAGATCACGCCAGGCTGTGGTATGTGCTCATTATACCACTGTTAAGGGGCGTTGTCCGGCCCCGACGCGCAGCGGAGGGCCGGCGACCCCCTTCACAGTGGTATAATGAGCACATGCCACTGACTGAAGTGATCTATTGCTTTTATACAACGGTTACTGTTATGGCGAAACGAAAGTCATAGACACACTACATTTAAAAAGAAACAAAGAAAGTCAAAGTAGCCGTTTTATTAAAGACTACCAAAAAGTAGTCCCTCCTGGCTGCCTTCAAAATGCACGACGGTCGCTATGCAACACACTTTAGCGTCCCTCCGAGAGAACGGTTGTAACGGTTTCCACTTCAAGGCGCGGAGTGATACTTTCACAAAATGATCGGGCATCATAGCAGTTATGTATACGCTCATTATACAACAGTTAGGAACCAATCAGATCGCTGGGTTTAGGTCCCCCGTTGTATAAGTATAAATATTGTTGTGTTGGGGTGGTCGGGGCTGGGTAGGGCAGTAGCCTGGGAGAGATGAGGGGGGGGGACAGTGAGGCCCCAGGCCACGGAGAAGGCACCTGGGGCTCTGGAATCAGAGCACAGGCTAATTATTTCTGCCAGGTCATTTTGGTTAATGAATATTGAATGGATCTGCAGGAGGGGCTACCTGCCGTAGTCGCCCGTATCTGAACCCTGGTTCTACTGGGTTTGCTCCCAGTTAACCTTCACATTCAGTAGGACCACAGGAGGTGGTTTAGAGTGACCTTGTTGTGGTGGAATGGGACCTCACTTCAACCAGTGACTGGTCAACCATTAAGATGTATATCCAGAGCGACTTACTGTTCATTCAGCTATCTTGAGGGCATGCCTCCAGTTACGCTGTGTCCATTGGGGACTGAAGGCTACTTTGTGGCTTAGCTACAATGCTATGTTTAACCTTTTTCTTACCAAATGCAATCTGAAATAGGATGGTGGGAGATTTCTGATCAGTTTCTGACCCAACTAATTTCCCCCCTCTCCCTCTCCCTCTCCCTCTGTCTCTCTCTCTCTCTCTCTCTCTCTCTCTCTCTCTCTCTCTCTCTCTCTCTCTCGCTCTCTCTCTCTCTACATGCTAGCGCTGTAGGATGCTAGCACTGTAATATGCTAACGTTGTATAATGCTGATGCTGTAGCGATCTAATGCCGCTTTTCCACTGCATGGTACCAGCTCGACACGACTCGACTCGACTTGACTCAGCTCGCATTCTTTGCGTTTCCACCGCGAAAACATGGTATCTGGTACCTGAAGTGGCTGCTTTTTCTAGTACCGCCTCGCTCTAGGTTCCAAGCGGCTGAGCCGATGCTAAAAGGTGACGTCGGCAGACGGCCGGCCACTGATTGGCCAGAGAGTGTGACGAAGTCACGAGAGCGACATGGCAACCATGCTGGTAACAGCCATAGCAGCGCCGCAGCCAACATATTCCACTTCTTCAACTTCTTCAACATGCCAGCTAATAATAGTAATGTTATCGATGTCCTCCATTGTTGTTATGTGGGTTCTGTCCATGTGTGGGTTGCGTAGGTGTTGTTTGCGTCGCGTACAAAAATACGTCACGGCCCTTTCGCGCAGCCGACCCCGCCCACGTCCAGGAGGTACTATTTGCGGTGGAAAAAGACCCGTGCTGCTGCCGTGTCGAGTCGTGTCGAGTCGTGTCGAGTCAAGTCGAGCTACATGTGCGGTGGAAAAGCGGCATAACACTGTTATTCCTTGTAACGTAACATGCTAGTGCTTTAATATTGTACCACTGTATTATGCTAATGCTGTAGCCTGCACAAACCTTTGTAATATGCTAACCCCACATTAGCTGGGACCTTTAACCGAAGCTCTGAACCGATGACCTCAGTCCGATCAAACGTCTCCTGAAACACGACTTTTAATCATCGCTCCGCAGCGGGCTCTGGCACGGTGCTTTGTGGTGTGCCTGCTCCCTGCTCTGCTGTTCCTGATGCTGCGGGTTACTGTGTGTCAACACAGGCTTCCATGTGATTCTATGTGGGGCCACGGGAAGCTATGAATAAATAAGTGGTTATGCAGTTGCAGCGATTCAAATCAACCCTGGATTCAATTTGCGTTGAGAACAGCGCTAGAGGGATGCGGCCCACTCCCTCACAATGCTATCGGCTAATGCCTGCTTCACAGCCAGACCACCCACCGCTAATGCTGCTAAAACATGAATGTCCTTAATGCCTGAGTCATAATGATATTATAATACCTCATAATAATATTTATACCTCTGGGGAGATAAGCTACATACAGAGAGAGAGAGCTGTACATACAGTGTGTAGATACAAACATTGAGAGTCTAGTAGTTATGTTGTTCGTCCCGGCTGTTACCTGGTTCAAGGCCAAAGGTCTAAAATCTGGCTGTGGTCATCCTTGACCACTCCGTAAATCGGTTGGCAGCATTTATCGGCCGCCAACGCCTCATAACAGACAAATCAGTGTTCTGTAATGTTCTGCTGTAGTCTAGTCCACTTACATCCTTTGTTCATGTTTATTTGCCTTTAAGATTGTTGTTACCTTTCAACAGGGAGGATGTCAGTGATGATTACTCGTAAGAAGTTCTGTTGTTATTGTGTCTTTAATTAGCAGTAAACATCCACGCTTTTAGAAAGCTTTTCCTTCTCAACTGAAGTGATGATTCTCTAGTGGCAACCCCACAATCGCTCAAGATGCAAAAGACTTCTAAAGCGACAATCAGTGATATGCATTCAACATTTTGCCAAGAATATGTTTCTCTGCACCTTAGTCTTAACAGAGTGCAGTTCCATATACAAAGTCCTCAGTGAAGATGTGTTGATATAAGAATGAGTACAGGACGTGTGATTGGTTAAGAGCTGTGAGTAAGTTGCTGTGGGCGAGAGGAACCTCTACGAGGCTCCAGACAGCAGATGAATGGAACCTTCATCGTCTTGGAGATGAACGAGGGGGCCCATTGTTATGGCCGAGCAAATAGGTAGGTGGGGAGAGAAGGAGAGAGAAACAGGGAGATAGGGAGGGAACCAGTGACAGAGAGTGTTGGAGATGGAGAGGAAGGCAAAAAGATGGAGGGAGGGGGAGATTAAGAGAGACTTGTGGCGGGGGAGAGCGGCAGGGCTGTGAGAAGGAGAGAAGGGGAGAGAAAGCAGAGTGGGGGAGACAGGGTTGAGGGATGGAGAGAGACACTGAACGAGACAATGATGCTGTTTGGCTGTCACTCCAACGACCTGGCGGACTGGACGCCTGCACCGCCATCATGGTTTAGAACGATGCGCTCCATTAGAGATATCATTGAGGGGGGGGCCCTCAGAACCAGACCAACACCATGCGCTCCATTAGAGATACCATGGAGGGTGGGGCCCTCAGAACCAGACCAACACCATGCGCTCCATTAGAGATATCATGGAGGGTG
The DNA here is from genome assembly GCF_902167405.1 of Gadus morhua. Classification (NCBI taxonomy): domain Eukaryota; kingdom Metazoa; phylum Chordata; class Actinopteri; order Gadiformes; family Gadidae; genus Gadus; species Gadus morhua. The sequence goes on from NC_044053.1 coordinate 922,941, forward strand.
GGGCCCTCAGAACCAGACCAACACCATACGCTCCATTAGAGATATCATGGAGGGTGGGGCCCTCAGAACCAGACCTACACCATGGCTCCATTAGAGATATCATGGAGGGTGGGGCCCTCAGAACCAGACCAACACCATGCGCTCCATTAGAGATACCATGGAGGGTGGGGCCCTCAGAACCAGACCAACGCCATGCGCTCCATTAGAGATACCATGGAGGGTGGGGCCCTCAGAACCAGACCAACACCATGGCTCCATTAGAGATATCATGGAGGGTGGGGCCCTCAGAACCAGACCAACACCATGGCTCCATTAGAGACACCATGGAGGGTGGGGCCCTCAGAACCAGACCAACACCATGGCTCCATTAGAGACACCATGGAGGGTGGGGCCCTCAGAACCAGACCAACACCATGGCTCCATTAGAGATATCATGGAGGGTGGGGCCCTCAGAACCAGACCTACACCATGCGCTCCATTAGAGACACCATGGAGGGTGGGGCCCTCAGAACCAGACCTACACCATGGCTCCATTAGAGACACCATGGAGGGTGGGGCCCTCAGAACCAGACCAACACCATGGCTCCATTAGAGACACCATGGAGGGTGGGGCCATCAGAACCAGACCTACACCATGCGCTCCATTAGAGATATCATGGAGGGTGGGGCCATCAGAACCAGACCAACACCAAGCGCTCCATTAGAGATATCATGGAGGGTGGGGCCATCAGAACCAGACCAACACCAAGCGCCTTCAGAGAACAAGTCATACGGAGGGCAGCTTCAGTACAGCTTTCAGCTGTCAGATTACAGCCTCTTCCCTGGGGCTAGGGTCCTGATGTTACTCTCTCTATAGTCCCAATGTTACTCACTCTATAGACCTAATGTTGGATCATTGGTTATTCACTGTCTTTAACTGGCCTCATGTTGTCATTTTAATCATTCTGTACTTTTTACGATCTATATACTGTTAAAAGTAGAATGTTTTAGTTTTCAAATGGTCGGGTATTTCCATGGTGATGCTCCGTCTTTGCTCAGCAGCAGACATCATGATATGTGTAGGTTTATCTAAATGTGAAGGCTTATGTGTGCTCTATGTGAGATGAATGTGTCTTGTAGCTAAGTTCCAGATCGAAGGGGAAAACTGATAGGGAAGCTAAATGGATTAGCGTAGGGATGGCTAATGGAAGAAATGAGGATCAATTAGGAGCACTCAGCCTCTTAACGAGGAGCATGGAGGCCTAATGAGCAATGTACAGGTAGCATCACGCCCAGCAGCCTTCAGATGCCTCCACAGCGGCCCTCTCACAGAACCAAGGTCACATGATTCTTAGCTCACCTCGCCAGCTCTCTGTCTGGGGAGGGCTGGGGTAAGAGAAGGACTGGGTCCAGCATCATCCAGGAGTACTGCATGTTCTTCATCCAGGAGTACTCCATGTTCTTCATCCAGGAGTACTTCATGTTCATCTAGGAGTAAATCATGTCCTGAAGTACTTCCTTGCCACTAGTACTTCATGTTCAACTAGGAGTACTTCATGTTAAGTAGTACTTCATGTTCAGCAGCTCTCCTTCATGAACATCTGTTTCTACCACCGACAAGGGTTCATGCCTTTAAAGCTGAGATTCTGGGTATTCCTCTCTTATTTTTATTTTATACATATTATAACGTATCCTATTATATTATTATCATTATAACTATTTCATGACTCTTTCAGGTTTTCATGGAGCCGTTTTTACATTTGGAGGGGTTTTTTGCGTGTAATCTGTGGATGTTTCCAGATTTATTTGATTGTAAGCTAACTTTCTTTATTAATCCAACATCAATGGAAGGAGGTTGTCCTCACGGCGATCCTTCTCAAGCCTCCTGATAATAAAGACTTCTTTAGCGCTCCCTTTAACGACTCAGGGTCAGGGCCTTTGACACCAGAACTGTATTCAGAGCTGAACAGATCCAGTTGACTTGACATGAGTATCAGACCAGTTACACATTGGTACAGAAGGCCTTTTCTGACTGGTTTGTCTTATTCAAAGGTTTCCCGGTCGCTCTGATATAGGGAGCTGAGGTCTCCGTGTCTGCCAGTTGTTGTATCGCCGCGGTCGCCACTATCTCCTCTGACCCCATTACTCACCCGTTACTCAGTTATTACTCACCTAGAACGCAGGTCAGCTTGGTGCCACAGCAACCAGGATGTACAAGACGCCTTGACAACCACACACGGCGGCTAGAACAGCATGTCAGCTGACTGCCGGGAGGTTGACAGTTCCATACCCTGTCAGTTTGATATTCTGACCTTCCTCCGGTTGGTGGACAGTGTGAAGGGTGACTGAGGCGTAATGTTTGTAACACCTCCCAGAATGGACATCATGTAACCTCTTACACATAACATGCTTTGAGTAGCTGTAGAGGCTAGCAATATGATAGCCTGATGCTATTATTAGGATAGCAAGAGAGTCTGTAGTCTTTATGTTACTCTCTGTAGTCCTACTCTCCATAGTCCTAATATTACTCTCTATAGTCCTCATTTGACTCTCTGTATAGTCCTAATGTTACTCTCTATAGTCCTAATGTTACTCTCTATAGTCCTAATGTTACTCTCTCTATAGTCCTAATGTTACTCTCTCTATAGTCCTAATGTTACGCTCTCTATAGTCCTAATGTTACTCTCTATAGTCCTAATGTTACTCTCTATAGTCCTAATGTTACTCTCTCTATAGTCCTAATGTTACTCTGTATTCCTAGTGTTACTCTCCACAGTCCTAAAGTTACTCTCTATAGTCTTAGTGTTACTCTCTATAGTCCTCATTTGACTCTCTCTATAGTCCTAATGTTACTCTCTCTATAGTCCTAATGTTACTCTCTATAGTCCTAATGTTACTCTCTATAGTCCTAATGTTACTCTATATAGTCCTAATGTTACTCTCTATAGTCCTAATGTTACTCTCTCTATAGTCCTAATGTTACTCTCTACAGTCCTAATGTTACTCTATCTATAGTCCTAATGTTACTCTCTATAGTCCTAATGTTACTCTCTCTATAGTCATAATGTTACTCTCTCTATAGTCCTAATGTTACTCTCTATAGTCTTAGTGTTACTCTCTATAGTCCTCATTTGACTCTCTCTATAGTCCTAATGTTACTCTCTCTATAGTCCTAATGTTACTCTCTATAGTCCTAATGTTACTCTCTATAGTCCTAATGTTACTCTCTATAGTCCTAATGTTACTCTCTATAGTCCTAATGTTACTCTGTATTCCTAGTGTTACTCTCCACAGTCCTAATGTTACTCTCTATAGTCTTAGTGTTACTCTCTATAGTCCTCATTTGACTCTCTCTATAGTCCTAATGTGCTCTCTCTATAGTCCTAATGTTACTCCCTATTGTCCTAATGTTACTCTCTGGAGAGACCGATGTACGATACGGGCTCTGAGGGTCCACGGGAAAACCCAGAAATGGTGACGACATTGTCAAAGGAGGGGCTAGGTAGCTGCGCTAAGCTTAGCTGAAAACCTGCTCCCGACCAGGGTTGCTTGACAGCATAAATCACCATGGAGTTACAGCGACTCTACCAGAAAGTGACTTTTGTGTCACAGCCAACCCAGGCTTTGAGCTCAACATACCTCGCTAACCAACTATTGAGGTTCGTAGTATAACCCACAGCTGGATCTTCTTTGTTGTTGTCCTGCATGTGTCTGTTTGTTGTGCCTCTGACTCCACCTCTCACCTGTCTATCCTGCCTCTGACTCCGCACCTCAGCAGAACATATTGCCTCTGACTCCGCCCCTCAACTGTCCATCCTGCCTGTGACTCTGCCTCTTACCTGTCCATCCCACCTCTGACTCCACCTCTCAGCTGTCCATCCTGCCCGGGATTCCGCCTCTCAGTTGTGCAGATTTTGCTGCCCTGTTTCTGCCTACCTCCGGGCCTAATCCCAGGCCTAATCCAAATGCATAATCCCAGGCATAATCCCAGGCATAATCCCAGGCATAATCCCAGGCCTAATCCCGGGCCTAATCCCATGACTAATCCCGAGCCTAATCCCAGGCCTAATCCCAGGCATAATCCCAGGCATAATCCTGTGCCTAATTACATGCCTAATCCCGGGCCTAATCCCAGGCCTATTTCAAGGCCTAATCCCAGTCCTAATTCCATGTCTAATCCCGGGCCTAATCCCAGGCCTAATCCCAGGCCTATTCCCAGGCCTAATCCCGGGCCTAATCCCGGGTTTACCCCCGGTCTGCCCCTGGATTCCTGTACAGAGGCCCTCCTCTCCTTCTCTGTCTGGTTTTAGTCATCAACCGCCTGGCGCCCTTTTTTACATTTCCCCCTGTAAAACAGCTGTTTTTCTTCATATAGTTGGAGCTGAAGCCTTGCTCTGTTAGCCTTGCTTTATTTCTGCTCCTGGTTTTGGATTTCACACATTCCTGACTGATTTTTATGTCAACCATGACATGCTGACAGGGCTGTTTGGGCTCGCAAGCTGAGATACAGCTGGTTTGATAGTCTGACCTGGTGTTCAGAGGGGGGGGGGTCTACAGGTTTGAGGGGGGTGGGTTCTACATATGTGAGGGGGGGGGTTCTAC
>NC_044053.1:932521-1047521 GCF_902167405.1 Gadus morhua
CCTGTTTTGATCACAGAACTCAAAGCGAGTCCCTGTCGTGCAGACGCCAACGCCCGCGCCTTTGTTTTGTGATGAGAGTGTGAGAGGAGGTTTGTGGTTCGGGCTGCACCTGTGTGGACTGAATGTAGGTCATCCCCAGGAGGAGGCGGCGGCCGTGCTGAGTTTGCTTAATTGCTTTCTACTCCCCTTCAGGAAAGGAGGAGAAAAAACTCTGGCCCCAGGGCACAGCTAAAATTTATTTTTACAGGAAAAGCGGAAACCTTTTAATTATCAAAATGAGAAAACACATTTTTGGTTGTTTTCTGTCCGACGGGCCTCAGGCTCTCAGGCGGCCAAGGAAGGACTTCATGTAGAACATGCGTCTTCTAAACTTAGCTGATCACCTTGTGGGAAATCCACACAGACACCGTCTTCATCTCACCACACCTGGAGGAATGAATTAATCCTATGCAGACACAGGATTAACCTGGTCCGAATAATCACTATGTTTGCATTACATACTATGCATTGTATTTATGTCACGTTAAAGAATATCAATCAATTTCTTGGTTAATATCAATATAATTCTGTCGTTTTTGCAAGGATATTGAAGTGGTTAGGGCGTTACGTTTCAGCCGAAAGTTTCTGGGTTGGATCCCAACGTTTGCAGTTTACCAGCAGAGGTCGTCACGAGGACATGGTCAGTGTTAGCCTGGGTCTATCAGTGATAAACCTGGGTCTATCAGTGATAGCCTGGGTCTATCAGTGATAAACCTGGGTCTATCAGTGATAGCCTGGGTCTATCAGTGATAAACCTGAGTCTATCAGTGATAGACCTGGGTCTATCAGTGATAAACCTGGGTCTATCAGTGATAAACCTGGGTCTATCAGTGATAAACCTGGGTCTATCAGTGATAGCCTGGGTCTATCAGTGATAGCCTGGGTCTATCAGTGATAAACCTGGGTCTATCAGTGATAGCCTGGGTCTATCAGTGATAGCCTGGGTCTATGTCTCTTGGATCTATAGCTTTGGATATTAAGTCTGGGTCTACATTAGATGTCTGCTGTATCGTGTGTGATTGTATATAAGATGTCTTTGCTGTGTGTGTGTGTTTGTGTGTGTGTGTGTTTGTTTGTTTGTGTGTGTGGTGTGGTGGCCCAGCCGCTGAGCAGTGCCCCACATGGCCACGGGGTGGCCACAAAGGCAGGCAAAGGCAGCCAAGGGGTGTGGTTCTGGATGGGAGGTACTACTCAGCTTACCCTGCACAGGTGCGCTGAGCTAGCCCTGCAATCAGAGGGCCTTTTTAACTCCACCAGAACAGGCTGAAGAGAGACTGGCTGGAGGAGCGTGTGGAGACCAGAGACACGTTAGGCCAGTCTCGTGGTAAGAGGCCTGTGGCCAACCCTCTTGATCACTCCAAAACTAACCAAGGAAGTTACGTTCAAGTGGACCGAAGAGCTGTTGTGTCGGTGTGTGTGTATTGTGTCGTGCTGGATCCCGACCGGAGGCCTGCAGATCAAGAGGAACCCCAACGGCTCGAAGAGGAACCCCAACGACTCGAAGAGGAACCCCAACGACTCGAAGAGGAACCCCAACGACTCGAAGAGGAACCCCAACGACTCGAAGAGGAAACCCAACGACTCGAAGAGGAACCCCAACGACTCGAAGAGGAACCCCAACGACTCGAAGAGGAACCCCAACGACTCGAAGAGGAACCCCAACGACTCGAAGAGGAACCCCAAGTCGAGCTGGGGCGAAGAGGTCAGTGGCAGGGACCATACACCCCACTAACCTTGGACTATCTTTCTCTCTCTCTCTCTCTCTCTCTCTCTGGCCCCACCCCAGAAAGAGCCAGAAAGGGCACCCTGACGACAGCCGCCAACCCGGTGAAGATTTGAGTTGCCTTTTGCCCCCTCCCTTTTCCCCTGCACCTTTTTATAAATAAATGACTTAAGTTGATTTCACCGCAACCCCCGCTTCCGCCTGTTCCGTTTGGTGATCCCACTGTTGTACCTCAGAGTGTGTGTGTGTGTGTGTGTGTGTGTGTGTGTGTGTGTGTGTGTGTGTGTGTGTGTGTGTGTGTGTGTGTGTGTGTGTGTGTGTGTGTGTGTGTGTGTGTGTGTGTGTTGTCCAGAGTCACTGAGCTCTGTAATGAAATCCTGGGCACTGACGGAGTCCATTACAGCGCTAATCACAGCTGCGGATGCATGTCTCTGTGTAGGATAGGGTACCAGGGTAGGGTACCAGGGAGCCAGGGTACCAGGGTACCCTGGGGTGCTGAACCTCCTGGTGCTGCTGGGGAGCTCGGTTCAGTCTCAGTGTCGCCCTAACATGCTGCAGCTGCAGCGCTGTTCCCTACACTGTCGGTGTGACTGCGCTTTAACCCCAGACGGGAGGAGGAGAACACAGGAGAGCAGCGCTCCGCATTGAACCATTCAGTGATGGAAACCAACAAACCAAATCAACAATAACTCGCTGGACGAACACATTCTTCAAATTTACAAAGCGGGCATGAGTCACAACTTTCGTCCCTGGTCTGTTTCCCTGGACTCTGTCTGGATCTGTTTGATTCTGAGGGTTCACTCAACACTATACTGTACTCTATACTATACTATACTATTACTATACACTATATGATACACTATGCACTATACTATACCATTGCTATACACAGTATGCACTGTACACTACACTATACTATACTATTACTATACACTATAGTATACTATACACAGTAGTATGCACTATCAACTACAGAGAGACAGAGAGAGACAAAGGGATTGGATGATTTGAGCAGCTATTCTGTTATTTTCCTACCAGTAAATCTTTATTTTTTATCTTGTATGTTTTTGCATGCCAACAAATCCCTCAGAATTTGAATTTGATACATGGGTACATAGATACAGAGAGAGCGATAAAGAGACAGATGGAAACAGAGCTAGAGATACAGAGAGAGAGCCAGAGAGAGAGAGATGCAGAGAGAGAGAGATGGCTTCATGTGGCTGTCAGGATCAGAGACAAGCAGCAGAACAGTTTATGAGTCCCTCAGAGATGAATGAGGAAGGAGGTGAGGAATAAAAACAAGTGTTTGTCACCATAGAGACACGTCTCCCACGATAAGACATGTCTGCCACCGGCAGCTTGTTGGAGTCCTGGGGAGATGGGAGACTCCAGGTCCTCCAGCCTCTACTTTCTAACCCTAACCTTAGCTAACCTCTAACTCTCTAACTATCTAACCCTAACCTTACCTAACCTCTCTAACTCTCTAACCCTAACCTTACCTAACCTCTCTAACTCTCTAACTCTCTAACCCTAACCCCATTCTGCTGGACTGTGGTGAGGCTCATGGAATGACAGCTGGCACCAAACAGGATCTCTGCGGTCGGAGATGTCCGCTGAAACACAGAAGGGAGGTTCAAAGACAGACAGTGATGAGATATGAGCGATCAGTGATGAGCGATCAGTGATGAGATATGAGCGATCAGTGATGAGATATGAGCGATGAGTGATGAGCGATGAGTGATGAGCGATCAGTGATGAGATATGAGCGATCAGTGATGAGCGATCAGTGATGAGATATGAGCGATGAGTGATGAGCGATCAGTGATGAGCGATCAGTGATGAGATATGAGCGATCAGTGATGAGCGATCAGTGATGAGATATGAGCGATCAGTGATGAGATATGAGCGATGAGTGATGAGCGATCAGTGATGAGCGATCAGTGATGAGCGATCAGTGATGAGATATGAGCGATCAGTGATGAGCGATCAGTGATGAGATATGAGCGATCAGTGATGAGCCATCAGTGATGAGCCATCAGTGATGAGATATGAGCTATCAGTGAGGAGATATCAGCGACCCTGTATCATCCCCCGTAGACATCAGGGGGTATCAGTCCCTTGTGGATCGGGAGGGCCGATACCAGCGGCCGCGCCCAGAGCCCACCAGCAGAGCGAGGGGGGTGCTGCCGGCGCCGTCTCCTCGCTGGACGTTGTTGTTGTTGAAGCTTTTCCACTTTGACTTATTCTTTGCTAAAGGGGGCGTCTGCTCCAGCCTGACATAAATCACCAAGGTGCATTTCAAGAACGAACGTCTGTGCGCCGCGGCCTGTCGGGGGGATAATAGAGGTCAACACAAATACAAAAAAAGATGTGAATTATTTTCTACACAGGTTTGCGGCTGCTGGTATTGATGTATGTGTAATGGAACATGTGCTGCTGGGCGGGCTCAAAGTGCTCTAATGCTATTCTTGGGCCGCTTCCAGGGGTGTTCAGAAAGGGATCATTCAGCCTCTTAATGCTGCGCTGCGCAACGCTGGTCAAGGGCGTCGGCCCCGTTAGCAGGAGTCCCACGCGGCGCGTTCGCTTGGCGTTCCCTACCTCTCTCCCTCCTCACCCCCTCACCCCCTCACCCCTCACCCTGGGAGTCTGATTCAGAGGTTCCTCTCTGTCTTCCTCTCTTAAACAACAAACACTAGCGCAGCGGCGGCGGCTGTGTTTCCACCTGACAGGACTGACCAGGTAATGAGAGCGGCTCCCGCAGGAGGCTAACAGGATGCTAACCAGGTCGTTAAGCCGCCTGGTTCCAGCCGGTCGCGGGCTGCATTAGGAGTCTGTGCGTGTGGCGGCTGGAGGAGAATGTCTCCTCCGAGCCAAGCCGCTCCTGAGAGAGGTAATCGGCTTTGAAGAGAGCGCAGGAATGATGTGTGCGCTCGGTGATAAAGCAGGCCTCTTTATTACGCCAGACAATAGGTCTGTACGTGTTTATAGCAGTGATTGTTCCGGCCCACTGGATAAGCCCAGGTACGGAGAACCCGTCCTCCGCCAGAAGAACACGTGGATTAGCAAACGCTTATTGTTCCCCCCGTTACGAAACCCTACGCTGGTCTAATAGATTGTTCTTCGTCTCCAGTTCAGTTCACGGCCTGTCGTATCTGGAACAATCCCTTACATACAGCTTTCACAAATTAAACTTTATGTTCATGTTTTCCACACTGGAGCTTTCATGTCGTTTATAAAATGATGACCCAATAAATGTCTGTATTTAATGAATGAATACAGTCATCATATCATTCAGGGCATTGGTTAAATCCCCAGAGAAGAGAGAAGGATGGATCAGTCCACCTCCCCTTCTGTGTTCACCTCCTGCCACTGCTGGACGCAGACTTCTCTCTTGTGCTTCCCAAGCCAATCATCTCATGGCTGTTCTCCTTTTGCTTTCTGCAGGAACCCTCCTGCAGGTTTCTATAGCGAGCAGAGTCTGTGTGTTGGCAACCATACCGACCACGGACTGAAATCCTCTGAGAACATGTTTGATGTTCTACCTTCTTGTTCTGCAGGAGAGGGTTTGTGTGTGATGGTAGGTGTTGGTCATGTGGTCAGTTCACTCTCTCCAATCCTTCATTATGTCTAAAGTGGCCCACAGCGCCTTGATGTCAGTAATGAGCAGGGGGGAAATGAGACTTCTCCTACGTAGACTGTGGTCACTGGGAGGGAATCAAACTCAGCTGGGAGTCAAACATCTCAGACCACTAGAATATGTGTGTGTGCGTGCGTGTGTGTGTGTGTGCGTGTGTGCGTGTTAAATGCCTGTGTGTGTAAGTAGGCTGGTTTCATATTTAGTGGGCTATATTTAGTAGCCCAGCCTGTGATAGCGGAGGCGTTCAGGGCTGGTCTCAGCGGCGCTGGGGCCGCCGGACTCTTCATCATCCGAGGCGTCGCTGCTGTCTTGATTGAGTGCTTAGCGGGGGTTTCCTGTGTAGCAGTTAAACACTCCGCAGCCCAGCGACCATGGCTCGGTGTACGGTCCGATACGAAGTGTGTCAAGAGGTTATAAAACCATGGCTGCTGTGTCCTGTTACCCCCCCTCTGGCTGAGCCCAGCCAGAGGGGGGGTAACAGGACACAGCAGCCAACCCCCCCCCCCCGCCCGGTCAAGACCCCCATACTGAGGGAGCTGAGTCATCATGGACCACATCAGGGTTAGGGGTCACACTATCCTTAACCCTGTTCAATTATATTGAAATTAATACTTTAGCTAGCATAAACACCCTTAGTAAACATGAGCACCATTATTAAATGATAACTAGACATTAGTTAACTGTCAACTAAGTGTTAATGAATTGTTCGGGTTAGGCTTACTGTATTAACTAAATCAATGGATGACTATTTTTAATGGATGTACCCTAATTGTTAAGGTTTGCCCATGCATTAGTGATGCATGGGCAAATATCAGTATATACCCCCAGCGAAGCCTTTACAATACTTTAGTGATAAATTAGCAACTAGACCTATCGATTAGCAGATACACATAGCAATACCGAATGGATAACAACAGCCTTTCTGATACCTAATCAATACCCACACCTTGTTATGACGTTATCAAAAGAATGTCATGGTTGTTAAGAGGGCCGCATTCTAATAGTGTGCTCCCAACTAGGTCCTCAGAAGTGTTACTCAAATCTGCCCACGGTGGCTAAATACTGGGCTCAGTTTTAATTGCATGTGTTGTTGTAAAATCAATGTCAATTACTCTGAAGCTAGCTGTAGCGGCCGGGCGCTAATCTAGTGTCTGATCGGCACTAGAGCCCATACATCCAGCTAGCGCCAGCGGGACCCACTGCTAGCCTACAACAGGCCTCCCCTCTCCCCCCTCTGAAGGGGGGAGAGCCCCCATGGAACAGACCCTCCCACAGAATATAAACATGGACCACGGCAGCCGTGGTGATGGGGTCTGAAGTACATGTCTTTACTAGTGTCTAGGGTCTAGGGGAGGTACTGGTCTATACTAGTGTCTAGGGTCTAGTGGAGGTACTGGTCTTTACTAGTGTCTAGGGCAGGCCTATTCAACTAGCGGCCCGTGGGCCAAATGCGGCCCCTCTTACTTTTTTTCTGGCCCGCAAGAGGTTGCAAGCAAAAAATAAATAAAATAAAGGAGAAACATAGTTGCATGAAAATCAGGTTTCTGTGTGTAGCCGGTGATACTAGCCAGTATCAGTACCCCACAATCAGGAACTGGCATCACTTATTCTGACAATGTTTGGCTCAACCGATACGTGTGAGTCTAGCTTTTCTCATATGAATGCCATCAGAACAAGGGCACGTTGCTCCATGACCTATGAGAAGCTGAAGGAGTGTCTCAGGATGAGCCAAACTAGGCAAACAAGGCAGTGCAATCTTTCTCACTGACTCACTGGCTCAAAATGTCAAATATGTACAGTAGTTCTGTTTTGTGATTCGATGATTCAAACAACATTGTTGAATTCTAAATACGTGTCCAAAATATGTGAGAACAAAATCTTTTATAATGATACGATTAAAAGTGAAGAAGGAAGGAATGCGTCTGACAAGTTTATTCCATGTAGTAGTATTATATATATTAAGTTAACACTACTTTAAGTACGATTTATTTGTAGCGATTCATTCACATAGTTTTACTCTGTGTGGCCAATGAACCCCCAATGGTTTTCCTTTTCGGCCCACTTGTTAATGAGGTTGAATAGCCCTGGTCTAGGGTCTAGGGGAGGTACTGGTCTATACTAGTGTCTAGGGTCTAGTGGAGGTACTGGTCTATACTAGTGTCTAGTGGAGGTACTGGTCTATACTAGTGTCTAGGGTCTAGGGGAGGTACTGCTCTATACTAGTGTCTAGGGTCTAGGGGAGGTACTGGTCTATACTAGGGTCTAGGGGAGGTACTGGTCTATACTAGTGTCTAGGGTCTGGGGGAGGTACTGGTCTATACTAGTGTCTAGGGGAGGTACTGGTCTATACTAGGGTCTAGGGGAGGTACTGGTCTATACTAGTGTCTAGGGTCTGGGGGAGGTACTGGTCTATACTAGTGTCTAGGGGAGGTACTGGTCTATACTAGTGTCTAGGGTCTAGGGGAGGTACTGGTCTATACTAGTGTCTAGTGTCTAGGGGAGGTACTGGTCTATACTAAGGTCTAGGGGAGGTACTGGTCTATACTAGGGTCTAGGGTCTAGTGGAGGTACTGGTCTATACTAAGGTCTAGGGGAGGTACTGGTCTATACTAAGGTCTAGTGTCTAGTGGAGGTACTGGTCTAAACTAGTGTCTAGGGGAGGTACTGGTCTATACTAGTGTCTAGGGTCTAGGTACTGGTCTATTCTAGTGTCTAGGGTCTAGGGGAGGTACTGGTCTATACTTGTGTCTAGGGTCTAGGGGAGGTACTGGTCTATACTAGTGTCTAGGGTCTAGGGGAGGTACTGGTCTATACTAGGGTCTAGTGTCTAGTGGAGGTACTGGTCTAAACTAGTGTCTAGTGGAGGTACTGGTCTATACTAGGGTCTAGGGTCTGGGGGAGGTACTGGTCTAAACTAGTGTCTAGTGGAGGTACTGGTCTATACTAGTGTCTAGGGGAGGTACTGGTCTATACTAGTGTCTAGTGTCTAGGGGAGGTACTGGTCTATACTATTGTCTAGTGTCTAGTGGAGGTACTGGTCTATACAAGTGTCTAGGGTCTAGGTACTGGTCTATTCTAGTGTCTAGGGTCTAGGGGAGGTACTGGTCTATACTAGTGTCTAGTGGAGGTACTGGTCTATACTAGGGTCTAGGGGAGGTACTGGTCTATACTAGTGTCTAGGGTCTAGTGGAGGTACTGGTCTATACTAGTGTCTAGGGTCTAGTGGAGGTACTGGTCTATACTAGTGTCTAGGGTCTAGGTACTGGTCTATTCTAGTGTCTAGGGTCTAGGGGAGGTACTGGTCTATACTAGTGTCTAGTGGAGGTACTGGTCTATACTAGTGTCTAGGGGAGGTACTGGTCTATACTAGTGTCTAGTGTCTAGGGGAGGTACTGGTCTATACTATTGTCTAGTGTCTAGTGGAGGTACTGGTCTATACTAGTGTCTAGGGTCTAGGTACTGGTCTATTCTAGTGTCTAGGGTCTAGGGGAGGTACTGGTCTATACTAGTGTCTAGTGGAGGTACTGGTCTATACTAGGGTCTAGGGGAGGTACTGGTCTATACTAGTGTCTAGGGTCTAGTGGAGTTACTGGTCTATACTAGTGTCTAGGGTCTAGGTACTGGTCTATTCTAGTGTCTAGGGTCTAGGGGAGGTACTGGTCTATACTAGTGTCTAGTGGAGGTACTGGTCTATACTAGGGTCTAGGGGAGGTACTGGTCTATACTAGTGTCTAGGGTCTAGTGGAGGTACTGGTCTATACTAGGGTCTAGTGGAGGTACTGGTCTATACTAGTGTCTAGTGGAGGTACTGGTCTATACTAAGGTCTATTGTCTAGTGGAGGTACTGGTCTATACTAGTGTCTAGGGTCTAGGGGAGGTATTGGTCTATACTAGGGTCTAGGGGAGGTACTGGTCTATACTAGTGTCTAGGGTCTAGGGGAGGTACTGGTCTATACTAGTGTCTAGGGTCTAGTGGAGGTACTGGTCTATACTAGTGTCTACGGGTCTAGGGGAGGTACTGGTCTATACTAGTGTCTAGGGTCTAGGGTCTAGGGGAGGTACTGGTCTATACTAGTGTCTAGTGGAGGTACTGGTCTATACTCGGGTCTAGTGGAAGTACTGGTCTATACTAGTGTCTAGGGTCTAGTGGAGGTACTGGTCTTTACTAGTGTCTAGGGTCTAGTGGAGGTACTGGTCTATACTAGTGTCTAGGGTCTAGGTACTGGTCTATTCTAGTGTCTAGGGTCTAGGGGAGGTACTGGTCTATACTAGTGTCTAGGGTCTAGGGGAGGTACTGGTCTATACTAGTGTCTAGTGGAGGTACTGGTCTATACTAGTGTCTAGGGGAGGTACTGGTCTATACTAGTGTCTAGGGTCTAGTGGAGGTACTGGTCTATACTAGTGTCTAGGGTCTAGTGGAGGTACTGGTCTATACTAGTGTCTAGGGTCTAGGGGAGGTACTGGTCTATACTAGTGTCTAGGGTCTGGGGGAGGTACTGGTCTATACTAGTGTCTAGCCTCTAGGTACTGGTCTATACTAGTGTCTAGGGTCTAGGGGAGGTACTGGTCTATACTAGTGTCTAGGGGAGGTACTGGTCTATACTAGTGTCTAGTGTCTAGGGGAGGTACTGGTCTATACTAGTGTCTAGGGTCTAGTGGAGGTACTGGTCTATACTAGTGTCTAGGGTCTAGGTACTGGTCTATTCTAGTGTCTAGGGTCTAGGGGAGGTACTAGACCCTAGGGTCTAGTACCTCTAGGGTCTAGTGGAGGTACTGGTCTATACTAGTGTCTAGTGGAGGTACTGGTCTATTCTAGTGTCTAGGGTCTAGTGGAGGTACTGGTCTATACTAGTGTCTAGGGTCTAGGGGAGGTACTGGTCTATACTTGTGTCTAGGGTCTAGTGGAGGTACTGGTCTATACTAGTGTCTAGTGGAGGTACTGGTCTATACTAGTGTCTAGGGTCTAGTGGAGGTACTGGTCTATACTAGTGTCTAGGGTCTAGGGGAGGTACTGGTCTATATTAGTGTCTAGGGTCTAGGGGAGGTACTGGTCTATACTAGTGTCTAGGGTCTAGTGGAGGTACTGGTCTATACTAGTGTCTAGGGTCTAGGGGAGGTACTGGTCTATACTAGGGTCTAGGGGAGGTACTGGTCTATACTAGTGTCTAGGGTCTAGGGGAGGTACTGGTCTATACTAGTGTCTAGGGTCTAGTGGAGGTACTGGTCTATACTAGGGTCTAGTGTCTAGCGGAGGTACTGGTCTAAACTAGTGTCTAGGGGAGGTACTGGTCTATACTAGTGTCTAGGGTCTAGGGGAGGTACTGGTCTATACTAGTGTCTAGGGTCTAGTGGAGGTACTGGTCTATACTAGTGTCTACGGGTCTAGGGTCTAGGGGAGGTACTGGTCTATACTAGTGTCTAGGGTCTAGTGGAGGTACTGGTCTATACTAGTGTCTACGGGTCTAGGGGAGGTACTGGTCTATACTAGCGTCTAGGGTCTAGGGTCTAGGGGAGGTACTGGTCTATACTAGTGTCTTCGGGTCTAGGGGAGGTACTGGTCTATACTAGTGTCTAGTGTCTAGGGGAGGTACTGGTCTATACTAGTGTCTAGGGTCTAGTGGAGATACTGGTCTATACAAGTGTCTAGGGTCTAGTGGAGGTACTGGTCTATACTAGTGTCTAGGGTCTAGTGGAGGTACTGGTCTATACTAGTGTCTAGGGTCTGGGGGAGGTACTGGTCTATCCTTGTGTCTAGGGTCTAGGGTCTAGTGGAGGTACTGCTCTATACTAGTGTCTATGGTCTAGTGGAGGTACTGGTCTATACTAGTGTCTAGTGGAGGTACTGGTCTATACTAGTGTCTAGGGTCTGGGGGAGGTACTGGTCTATCCTTGTGTCTAGGGTCTAGGGTCTAGGGGAGGTACTGGTCTATACTAGTGTCTAGGGTCTAGGGGAGGTACTGGTCTACACTAGTGTCTAGGGTCTAGGGGAGGTACTGGTCTATACTAGGGTCTAGTGGAGGTACTGGTCTATACTAGTGTCTAGGGTCTAGGGGAGGTACTGGTCTATACTAAGGTCTAGTGGAGGTACTGGTCTATACTAGTGTCTAGGGTCTAGGGGAGGTACTGGTCTATACTAGTGTCTAGGGTCTAGGGGAGGTACTGGTCTATGCTAGGGTCTAGGGGAGGTACTGGTCTATACTAGTGTCTAGTGGAGGTACTGGTCTATACTAGTGTCTAGATTCTGGGGGAGGTACTGGTCTATACTAGTGTCTAGGGTCTAGGGGAGGTACTGGTCTATCCTTGTGTCTAGGGTCTAGGGTCTAGGGGAGGTACTGGTCTATACTAGTGTCTAGATTCTGGGGGAGGTACTGGTCTATACTAGTGTCTAGGGTCTAGGGGAGGTACTGGTCTATACTAGTGTCTAGGGTCTAGGGGAGGTACTGGTCTATACTAGTGTCTAGATTCTGGGGGAGGTACTGGTCTATACTAGTGTCTAGCCTCTAGGTACTGGTCTATACTAGTGTCTAGGGTCTAGGGGAGGTACTGGTCTATACTAGTGTCTAGATTCTGGGGGAGGTACTGGTCTATACTAGTGTCTAGATTCTGGGGGAGGTACTGGTCTATACTAGTGTCTAGGGTCTAGGGTCTAGGGGAGGTACTGGTCTATACTAGTGTCTAGATTCTGGGGGAGGTACTGGTCTATACTAGTGTCTAGTGGAGGTACTGGTCTATACTAGTGTCTAGGGTCTAGTGTAGGTACTGGTCTATACTAGTGTCTAGGGTCTAGGGGAGGTACTGGTCTATACTAGTGTCTAGGGTCTAGGGGAGGTACTGGTCTATACTTGTGTCTAGGGTCTAGGGTCTAGGGGAGGTACTGGTCTATACTAGTGTCTAGATTCTGGGGGAGGTACTGGTCTATACTTGTGTCTAGGGTCTGGGTAAGGGAGGGGTTGGTCTATGTTAGCATGATGCTATGTATTGGCTAATGTATCATCACACGTTGATAAGGTATTGATGTTTGCTATTGAATCATTGACGGCTTGGTTTAATTACTCAGGTATCATTAGATATTGATAAGGTATGACAAGGCATTGATAAGGTAACAGGCCTATTGGTTCTTAGGTTTCTGGCTAATAGGTTCACCCTGGGAGAGTGAATGATTTATCATCACATTGAGTCAGAGAACCTATACTAAACGGAAGGATTCTAGGGTATTATTCGTTGGACAGCACACTATTAACCGTGAAACACGTGTGGTTCGTACAGTGGAAAGTCTATTGATTGATATTAATGCTTCCATTTTTGGTGGGATAATTTATAAAATGAGACACTTCCTAATAATAATAATGTAAACAAAGAAAGAAATAAAGAAAGAAACTTAGTTCTTCATGTCCCGTAGCTGACGTTCACCTCTTTGATTAGTTGATTACGGAAATAAGTGTTCCCACGGCGTCGATCGGCAGGAGAAGACTTTGAATTGCAGTGAAGACGCCTTTCATAGCAAAGTGCTACACCTCGCAAATGCAATAGAGATACATTAATGAAAGGTCAAACTACCTTAGCCACTCCTCTTCACCGCTTCTTCATTTAATTGCTATTAAGCAAACAAATATAGGACTCATGGATCCTGAATCCCTCAGATTACCTTCAGATTCCTTCAGATTATCTTCATATTCATTTCTGATTACTTTCAGACTGCCTTCAGATTACCTTCTGATTACAAGGCTCAAACAGTACAAAGATCAGATATTCCCTTCATAAGGTTTTGGGTGTGTTTCTTTATTGAATTAATGATAAAAGTACAACGTTGATTTTGTGACTGTAGAGTTTCATATTATTCCAGCTGCTTGATCCTCAATGGTTGTCTTTACTGTGGACTATGGCAGGATTGGCAACATAGGCCAATCCATTATGTTAAATTGATCATAAGGCTTGAGTGGATGAATTGTGATGTTTTTATTTACCTTCCTAATTCATTTTTGCCTGAAGGTGTAATTAGAGGATCCAGAAGAGAAGAAACATATATTTGAGTGCATGTGAACCATGTAACTCTGAAAACCCAACGCCCTCATCAAACAGAGATCAACACATTCCAATGGTTAATGGTTTTATTTTCCCCTCCAACCCAATCTGAAAGAAAGAAGGAAATTAACCTCACTGGTCACATGTAGAATAACAAGTCTGGTGGCAGACAGACAGACAAGTAGAGAGATAAAGAGACTGACAGGCCACAGACAAGCAGACAGACAGACAAGCAGAAAGACGGACAGGATGACAGGCAGGCAGGCAAAAAGAGGAATAGGCAGACAGACTGAGAGTTAGCGGAAAGACTGACACTCAGACAGACGGACTGAGAGTCAGACAGACCAACAGCAGGTGTGAGGAGATAGAGGGGGGGGGCAATCTTTCAGTCGGTGTCGGCCAGAATCTGTTCTCTCGCCTTTTGTTCAACCGTGGCAGCGAGCCCAGAGAGGGGAGAGGAGGAGGAGAAGAGACGGGGAGGGGAGAGGAGAGGAGAGGAGAGAAGAGGAGGAGAGGAGAGGAGAGGAGAGGAGAGGAGAGAAGAGGAGAGGAGAGGAGAGGAGAGGAGAGGAGAGGAGAGGAGAGGAGAGAAGGGAGAAGGGAGGGGAGAGGAGAGGAGAGGAGAGGAGAGAAGGGAGAGGGGAGGGAAGAGGAGAGGAGAGGAGAGAAGGGAGCAGGGAGGGGAGAGGAGGAGGAGGAGAGACGGGGAGGGGAGAGGAGAGGAGAGGAGAGGAGAGGAGGAGAGGAGAGGAGGGGAGGGGAGGGGAGAGGAGAGGAGAGGAGGAGAGGAGAGGAGGGGAGGGGAGAGGAGAGGAGAGGAGAGAAGGGAGAAGGGAGGGGAGAGGAGAGGAGAGGAGAGGAGAGGAGGGGAGAGGAGAGGAGAGGAGAGGAGAGAAGGGAGAAGGGAGAAGGGAGGAGAGAGGAGAGGAGAGGAGAGGAGAGGAGAGGAGAGGAGAGAAGGGAGAAGGGAGAAGGGAGAGGAGGAGGAGGAGAGACGGGGAGGGGAGAGGAGAGGAGAGGAGAGGAGAGGAGAGGAGGGGAGGGGAGAAGAGAGGAGAGGAGAGGAGAGGAGAGGAGAGGAGAGGAGAGGAGAGAAGGGAGAAGGGAGGGGAGGGAAGAGGAGAGGAGAGACGGGGAGGGGAGAGGAGAGGAGAGGAGAGGAGAGGAGAGGAGGAGAGGAGGGAAGAGGAGAGGAGGAGAGAAGGGAGAAGGGAGGGGAGAGGAGAGGAGAGGAGGAGAGAGGAGAGGAGAGGAGAGGAGAGAAGGGAGGGGAGGGAAGAGGAGGAGGAGGAGGAGAGGAGGGGAGAGGAGAGGAGAGGAGAGGAGAGAAGGGAGAAGGGAGAAGGGAGGAGAGAGGCGAGGAGAGGAGAGGAGAGGAGAGGAGAGGAGAGGAGAGAAGGGAGAAGGGAGAAGGGAGAGGAGGAGGAGGAGAGACGGGGAGGGGAGAGGAGAGGAGAGGAGAGGAGAGGAGAGGAGGGGAGGGGAGAAGAGAGGAGAGGAGAGGAGAGGAGAGGAGAGGAGAGGAGAGAAGGGAGAAGGGAGGGGAGGGAAGAGGAGAGGAGAGACGGGGAGGGGAGAGGAGAGGAGAGGAGAGGAGAGGAGAGGAGGAGAGGAGGGAAGAGGAGAGGAGGAGAGAAGGGAGAAGGGAGGGGAGAGGAGAGGAGAGGAGGAGAGAGGAGAGGAGAGGAGAGGAGAGAAGGGAGGGGAGGGAAGAGGAGGAGGAGGAGGAGGAGGAGGAGGAGGAGGAGGAGGACAGACGGGGAGGGGAGAGAAGAGGAGAGAAGGGGACAGGAGGGGAGGGGAGGGGAGGAGAGGAGGAGGGGGAAAGGAGGAGAGGGGACGGGAGAGGAGGGGGAGGGAGGGAAGGGAAGGGGGAGGAGATGACAGAGGAGAGGAGGAGGAGGGGGAGAGGAGGGGACAGGAGGGGAGGGGAGGGCAGAGGAGAGGAGGGGAAGGGAGCAGAGAGGGGTGGAGGAGAGAAAGGGAGGAAGAGGGGGGGAGAGGAGAGAAGGGGGAGCAGGAATGGGGGGAGGAGGACTGGTGGACGGGGGAGAGGGGGGGAGGAGGACGACAGCCCCTCTCTGCCGACAGGCGTCAGCCTGTGGCCCCTTGGCAGGTGGAGGTGGTTCCTGGAGAACAGAGTGCTGGAGGAGAAGGTGGTGGTCAGCGATCAGGTGGGGCGGGAGGTGCTTTGTGTCGCAGACGGCGCTGTGCAGTTGGTAAGGGAGAGGACTGGTCCCACTGCACGGTGGGTTGTGATTGGCTGCTCTATTCTTGGTCATAGCTGGTCAGACGCTTCCTTCTGCGGCATTCAGAGACTCTGATGACGACTGTCTCTCCCTCTCTCTCTCTCTCTCTCTCTCTCCCTCTCTCTCTCTCTCTCTCTCTCTCTCTCTCTCCCTCTGTCTCTCTCTCTCTCTCCCTCCCTCTCTCTCTCTCTCTCTCTCTCTCTCTCTCTCTCTCTCTCTCTCTCTCTCTCTCTCTCTCTCTCTCTCCCTTGCTCTCCCTCTGAGTCTCTGTCTCTCTCTCTCTCCTCTTCCTTTCTCTGTCTCATTGTCTCTCTCTCTCCATCTATCATTACCTCTCTTCATCTCTACCTATCTCTGCTTATCTTTCAGATAAGATAAGATTATGACTTTGATGATCCAATATGTGTGATTCTGAAATTTATACTCTATCTCTTATCTGTATTACTTTCCTTCTATCCCTATTTCTCGGGGTCCCATTCTCAAATTGCCATTCTCTCTCTCTTCGTCCTGTCCCTCTCTCCGGTCTGTCTCTCTCACTCACAATGGATCTGTCTTTTATTGATCTCTTTTATCTCTATCACTCTCCGTTGATCTCTCTACATCGATCTTGGAATACTGTAAATAATGTCAAGCATGGCCTCCTCCATACTTCACTACTGTACTGGTACAAGAAGTATGGAGGAGGCCATGCTCCATACTACTCCATACTACTGTACCAGTACAGTGGTCTCCTCCATACTCCAGTACAATGGCCTCCTCCATACTTCACCACTGTACTGGTACAGTAGTATGGAGTAGTATGGAGCATGGCCTCCTCCATACTTCACCACTGTACTGGTACAGTAGTATGGAACATGGCCTCCTCCTTACTTCACCACTGTACTGGTACAGTAGTATGGAGTAGTATGGAGCATGGCCTCCTCCATACTTCACCACTGTACTGGTACAGTAGTATGGAGCATGGCCTCCTCCATACTTCACTACTGTACTGGTACAGTAGTATGGAGCATGGCCTCCTCCATACTTCACCACTGTACTGGTACAGTAGTGAAGTATGGAGGAGGCCATGCTCCATACTACTCCATACAACTGTACCAGTACAGTGGTGAAATATGGACCAGGGTCTCCTTCATACCAGGGTCTCCTCCTCGACTGGTACTCTGGTCTCTGTCTCTGTATCACTGGTTACTCTGAAACAATGGGAACCCTGGTAAATCTGGTCTCCTGGTAGTTAGTCCCCTAGTAACCCTGGTAACGCTGGTACCCCAGTCAATTGTACCCAGGGAACCATAGTAACTCTGGTCCCCTGGTAACCATGGCAACTATGGTCCCCTCTTAACACTGGTTAGTATCCTGCTGACAGAGTGGACCAGTGGTACCCTAGTCACTATGGTAACACTGGTCCCCTGGTAACCATGGTCAACTGGTCCCCTGGTAACTAGTCTCCTGGTAACCATGGTCCCCTGGTAACCATGGTCAACTGGTCCCCTGGTAACTAGTCTCCTGGTAACCATGGTAACACTGGTGCCCTGTTAACACTGGTACCCTTTGTCCCTGGTACTCATGGTCATTTGTAGAGAATCCTGAGCATGAACGAACACAGGTCGTTTGAGAGCTGGTGCAGAGAGAGAAAGAGAGAGAGAGAGAGAGAGAGAGAGAGAGAGAGAGAGAGAGAGAGAGAGAGAGAGAGAGAGAGAGAGAGAGAGAGAGAGAACGAGAGAGAGAGAGAGAGAGAGAGAGAGAGAGAGAGAGAGAGAGAGAGAGAGAGAGAGAGAGAGAGAGAGATTTGAAAGGGCACAACTGAGATAGAATCATAGATAGAGGCATGGAGACAGTGACACTTAGAGAGGAGAGACGCAGAGAAATGAAGAATAAGACAGAAGTGTGAGGAGGAAGAACTCAGGGTGTGTGTCAGTGTGTGTACCAGTGTGTGTGTCAGTGTGTGTGTCAGTGTGTGTGTCAGGGTGTGTGTCAGGTTGTGTGTGAGAGCGATGGGGAAGATAAATTGCATAAGCAAAACCACTTGAGCATAAAATTAGATTTTACAAATGTGTTGTTACCTGCCAGTGAGTCTGACAGTGGAGCGATGCCAGCATCAGCAACACTAATCATATCAAATAAATAAGAAGAACGCTGGGATTCAGACTCTGAGCGAAGGAACAACATAATTAAAAAAAATTCTTCTCATTACCCCCTCAAACATTAAAACCTAAATTCAATTTATATGATAATACAGTAGCCCCTGTAAAAGCGTACCCAATTACAAGACATTTGCAAGGTATCGGTATCACACCGATTTCCTTTTCCTTTGTGATATTCATATATTATGTATTTATTCACAAAAAATACTAGGTTCAAGTACTGCGTGTGGCAACTATTAATGATGTTCATTTGGAGGTTGTATCAAATCACATGTATCAATATCCAAATCCTTTTTGAATATCGTTGAATGGAGTCAATATTCTCATTGTGTGGCAGTCTGAACTCCTAATAATTAACTAACTCTCAGCCAACAGGATTCAGGCTCTGCACTATCATCACAGCTCAGGCTGGCAGCGATCCAGCTGGCTGATGTAGGAGATCATTAGTTAAGAAAAGGTGTAGGAGATCACAAGTTAAGATAAGGTGTAGGAGATCACAAGTTAAGATAAGGTGTAGGAGATCACTAGTTAATATAAGGCGTAGGAGATCATTAGTTAATATAAGGCGTAGGAGATCACAAGTTAAGAGAAGGTGTTGGAGATCACAAGTTAAGATGAGGTGTAGGAGATCACAAGTTAAGATAAGGTGTTGGTGATCACAAGTTAAGATGAGGTGTAGGAGATCACAAGTTAAGATAAGGTGTAGGAGATCACAAGCTAAGATAAGTTGTAGGTGATCAAAAGTTAAGATGAGGTGTAGGAGATCACAAGTTAAGATAAGGTGTAGGAGATCACAAGTTAAGATAAGGTGTAGGTGATCACAAATTAAGATGAGGTGTAGGAGATCACAAGTTAAGATAAGGTGTAGGAGATCACAAGTTAAGAGAAGGTGTAGGAGATCACAAGTTAAGAGAAGGTGTAGGAGATCACAAGTTAAGCTAAGGTGTAGGAGATCACAAGTTAAGATGAGGTGTAGGAGATCACAAGTTAAGATAAGGTGTAGGAGATCACAATTTAAGATAAGTTGTAGGTGATCAAAAGTTAAGATAAGGTGTAGGAGATCATTAGTTAAGATAAGGTGTAGGAGATCACAAGTTAAGATAAGGTGTAGGTGATCACAAATTAAGATGAGGTGTAGGAGATCACAAGTTAAGATAAGGTGTAGGAGATCACAAGTTAAGAGAAGGTGTAGGAGATCACAAGTTAAGAGAAGGTGTAGGAGATCACAAGTTAAGCTAAGGTGTAGGAGATCACAAGTTAAGATGAGGTGTAGGAGATCACAAGTTAAGATAAGGTGTAGGAGATCACAATTTAAGATAAGCTGTAGGAGATCATTAGTTAAGATAAGGTGTAGGAGATCATTAGTTAAGATAAGGTGTAGGAGATTATAAGTTATGAATCGCTGATACTACCTTTAAGTAACTTTTTCTTCATAATTAAAACTGAAAAATCGATACCGATTATGATTGTAATGATAAAGAGTTCAATCAGATAAAAAAAAAAAAAAACGGACATCAGTATTGATTCATGATTATTGTGGTGGAGGTAGCCTTGACGTTGTGAGCGTCAACACATAAACATACAGCTTGCTCATCATTTAGTGAAGCGTTGACGACTCATTAACTGTGTCTGTAGCTATTAATCAGCAGTGTTGGAGGGGGGGGGGTCTTCATATGAGATCTTATTCAATGTCCTCTCAACACCTGTCAGATTCCTGGACAAGCCACGGGGAACACTGTGTGTGTGTGTGTGTGTGTGTGTGTGTGTGTGTGTGTGTGTGTGTGTGTGTGTGTGTGTGTGTGTGTGTGTGTGTGTGTGTGTGTGTGTGTGTGTGTGTGTGTGTGTGTGTGTGTGTGTGTGTGTGTGAATGTAATTGATCAAGGAGGAAGAAGAAGGCTCTTATCGTCTGGCCGCCGGCTACACTAAGGCCAGTAGCAATGCTAGCGGCTATCTGGCTAACAAGCTCTCAGTTATCTCCACGGGAGGGCTAACGTCATCAAACCACTCATCCCCCTCTGTCTCCCTCATTCACCTCTTCCCAAGGACTCTTCACAGGACTACTAGCTAGCTAAGTAACAACCAGCTAACTCTCAGCTATGAAAGAATAACTTTCTAACATAACATCCAGATTTAGGAGACCTGCATGTTATATTAAGTATATGTAAGTTGATATAACAGCTGTATGTTGTGTTTTTAATCTAACAATGGAATTTATTAGAAAATTTGATGTTTCAAGTGAAAAGAGAATGCTAGTTTAACACATAGACTGGGTAGAATATGTCCTTCATGCTTGGATATTCTCCTTTCCAGGCAGTGTTGGCCTTTATGCAGACAGAGTGACAGACTGTGACATACCGACGTGACTGTGAGGAAAACAAACCCCAATAAACAGTGTTGTGGAGAGCAGGTAGATGGTGGTCACACGAGACATGCTGTTCTTCTGGCAGGAAGAGCCTTTGTTAGTTTGTTTATTCTGCGTCTCAACTCTTCAGAGAAGAGGGCACTTTAAGAAATAAACATTGACAGCAGATAGCCTTGCTGGCTAAGAGAGGTAGCGGTCCCGTTACACACCGGAGTGTGTTACGTAGAATATGAGAACTAATATCGAGGATAAATAAAACATTTATATGTTTCTGGCTTAAAATATGTTTAGACATTTTTATACATTGAAAATAAAAATATCCTTATTGTGCAAAACAGACTTGCTCATTCGGTGCAGGTGAATACAAACCCTCCAAATCCAACCCCCCAACATCCAGCTTTCAATCTTTGATTTATATAATATCATGTATAATATATGCCATTTGGTGTACAGTATAATCAAAACTACTAACTTAAAACATACCTAGAGTGATTGAATTTGTGTCAGTGTAAGTCTCATTATGAAATACACGATTTATTTCCAATGCGTTCCTTTATTTCTGTCCAGCTACCTTAATGCACCGTACCAAACCACGATCATCGAACCATGATTGCCTTCCCCATCATGTCAAGGTTGGGATTTAAAAACAACTGCACTACATTTTCCATCAGTACAAAAGCTTTGAGTGCCATCGTGCCATTGTTTAAGGGAGTTAACCTGATGGTGGGGGGGGGGGGGGGGGGGGGTCTGCCTAATGGAGCGATGGGAGCCCCCCGTAGCCGTTAGGGGGGTTTAAGGGGTACGGACCTGGCTACACCCACATTAACATGCTCTGTGCTTGTGTCAGATTCCTGAGAAGGCAAATGATCCCCAGGATTTAGCTCTCTGTATATTCATTCTCTCTCTTCTCTCCCATTTCCCTGACTCTTATGATTCTCTCTCCGTCTCTCTCTCCCCATGTCTTTCAGAATGTAATTCTGTCTGTCTCTCTGTCTCTCATGTCTTCCTCCCTTCTCTCTCCCCCACTGTCCCTCCCCCTTCTCTTGCTCTTGTTTATTAAATTTGCGTAAGTGCTTCCGAGCAATGAGCATTTTATCCTCTTAACAGTGGAATTACTAAACACGGTGGCAATTACCTAATGTACCCTAATGAGGTTTCCTGTGAAACAGGAGCATTCATTTATTTTAATGTTTCAAACCGCAGCACTGCCAGCAAGGTCGTTTTAATTGGTGGAGGAACTGGTCTGTATTTAAACAACACGAGGTTTATTCTCCATGTTGCACTGTTTACTGCCTCCTCGAGTTGGAAAAGCTTTTGATATTGGAATATTGTATTTATCTATTTCTCTGAATTAGTTACTATTATTACACAAAGTAATTTGTATTTTTTTTTTCTCGTAAACATTTGGGACCAAATAGAAGGATATATACCTGTATATCTATACCTATATATATATATATATATATACATATATAGAGAGAGATATATATATATATAGAGAGACAGACAGACAGACAGACAGACAGACAGACAGACAGACAGACGGAGTGACAGACAGACAGACAGACAGACAGACAGACAGACAGACAGACAGACAGACAGACAGACAGACAGACAGACAGACAGACAGACAGACAGACAGACAGACAGACAGACGGCTAGACGGCTAGACGGCTAGACGGCTAGACAGATAGATAGATAGATAGATAGACAGATAGATAGATAGATAGATAGATAGATAGATAGATAGATAGATAGATAGATAAGTACTTTATTGATTTACTCTCTATGTATTTATTTGTCCTAACAGAAGCTGTGTCAGGTTATACTCAGCTGGTTTTCCTGTCAAATGGACCCGATCCGTTCTCTATAGGGCTGGGTTCACTCACCCGGAAACATATGTCTCACAGATATGGATTTAATAGTGTACACACACACACACACACACACACACACACACACACACACACACACACACACACACACACACACACACACACACACACACACACACACACACACACACCTAACCACACACACACACACACACACACACACACACACACACACACACACACACACACACACACACACACACACACACACACACACTCACACTCAATCAAACACACGACCACACAACCACTGTCGGACGACCAAACACACACTCACGCACACACACAACCACACACACACACACGACCACAGGCACACACACACACACACACACACACACACACACACACACACACACACAACCACACGCACACACACACACACACACACACACACATCCAAACACGCACTACCTAATAGAGGCCCACACACACACAGAGGTTCACTTTAGATCCATTAGGGCCTTAAGAGCGTCCATCGGCCGCCCGGTCTGGAGCCGGCGTCTGTTGGAGGTGTTGTGTAACGTCCAAACGCTGCCTCCTCCGCGTGAAGAACAGAAACAAACCCTGAAACGGACCCCCCCCACCCCCCCCTCTCCCCCCTCCCTGCTGTAGCCTCCCCCCTCTCCCCCCTCCCTGCTGTAGCATCCCCCCTCCCCCCCTCTCCCCCCTCCCTGCTGTAGCCTCCCCCCTCTCCCCCCACTCACACCTCTCACCCCTCCCTGCTGTAGCCTCACCCCTTCACCCCTCCCACCCCTTCACCCCTCTCACTCTCTCACCCTCTCACCCCTCCCACCCCTTCACCCCTCTCACCCCTTCACCCCTTCACCCCTCCCACCCCTCTCACCCCTCTCACCCCTTCACCCCTCCCACCCCTCTCACCCCTCCCACCCCTTCACCCCTCTCACCCCTTCACCCCTCCCACCCCTCTCACCCCTTCACCCCTCTCACCCCTCTCACCCCTTCACCCCTCCCACCCCTTCACCCCTTCACCCCTCTCACCCCTTCACCCCTCCCACCCCTTCACCCCTTCAACCCTCTCACCCCTTCAACCCTCTCACCCCTTCAACCCTCTCACCCCTTCACCCCTTCACCCCTCCCACCCTTTCACCCCTTCACCCCTCCCACCCCTTCAACCCTCTCACCCCTCCCACCCTTTCACCCCTCCACCCCTCCCACCCCTCCACCCCTCACCCCTTCACCCCTCCCACCCCTTCAGCCCTTAACCCCTCCCACCCCTGCACCCCGCTCACCCCTTCACCCCTCCAACCCTCCACCCCTTCACCCCTCACCCCTCTCACCCCTCCCACCCCTTCACCCCTCCAACCCTCCACCCCTTCACCCCTCACCCCTCTCACCCCTCTCACCCCTCCCACCCCTTCACCCCTCTCACCCCTTAACCCCTCCCACCCCTCCCACCCCTTCAGCCCTTAACCCCTCCCACCCCTCCCACCCCTGCACCCCGCTCACCCCTTCACCCCTCCAACCCTCCACCCCTTCACCCCTCACCCCTCTCACCCCTTCACCCCTCCCACCCCTCCCACCCCTTCAGCCCTTAACCCCTCCCACCCCTTCACCCCTCTCACCCCTCCCACCCCTCCCACCCCTTCACCCCTCCCACCCCTTCACCCCTCTCACCCCTTAACCCCTCTCACCCCTTCACCCCTTCACCCCTTCACCCCTCAGCCCTCAGCCCTCTCACCCCTGCACCCCTTCACCCCTCCACCCCTCTCACCCTCTCACCCCTGAACCCCGCTCACCCTCTCCCGGTGCGTTTCAGGGGGGATCTTCGAGCAGACGGAGGGCCCCGTGCCCCTGGTCAGCGCCGAGGAGCTGGCCTTCAAGTTTGCGGTGAACAACATCAACAGGAACCGGACGCTGCTGCCCAACACCACGCTGACCTACGACATCCAGAGGATCAACATCTACGACAGCTTCGAGGCCTCCAGGAAGGGTGAGGCCAGGGGGTGGAGGTGGAGGTGGAGGTGAAGGGGGGAGGGTGGAGGTGGAGGGTGGAGGTGGGAGTTAGAGGTTGAGGTGGAGAGTGGAGGTGGAGGTGAAGGGGGGAGGGTGGAGGGTGGAGGGTGGAGGTGGAGGTGAAGGGGGGAAGGTGGAGGTGGAAGGTGGAGGGTGGGAGGTGGGGGTGGAGGTGGATGGTGGACGTGGAGGTGGATGTGAGGGGGGAGGGTGGAGGGTGAAAGTGGAGGGTGGAGGTGAAGAGGGGAGGGTGGAGTTGGAGGGTGGAGGCGGAGGTGGAGGCTGGAGGTGGAAGGTGGAGGGTGGAGGTGGTGGTGGAGGGTGGAGGTGGAGGGTAGAGATGGAGGTGGGGGATGGAGGTGGAGGGTGGAGGGTGGAGGTGGAGGGTGGAGTTGGAGGGTGGAGGTGGAGGATCAGCGAGGTGGAGGAAGGGATTTCAGCGTTGATCAGCGTATTTTAATCATTTCCGTCTGCAAACTGTTACGATGATGATCAGTATAATGTTACCATGACGATCAGCCTACTGTTGCCACAGAGCTTTTCATGCTGTTACCCCGAAGACCATCGGCCGACTGATACCACGACGATGGCATATTGTTACAACAACGACAAGCATCATATGATCTATCACATTGATATGGGCATCGCTAGCAGCCTATGCAGACCAGGCAAGCCCTCTGCTCCCTGCGAATGGAGGCAGAGGGCTTCAGGACCGTCTGCCAGGTCAATGAGGCCTGGCTCAGCCTGCACACTGCAGCATGGGGCTAGGGGCTAGGGGCGAGGGGCGAGGGGCTAGGGGCTAGGGGCTAGGGGCGAGGGGCGAGGGGCGAGGGGCGAGGGGCTAGGGGCGAGGGGCGAGGGGCGAGGGGCGAGGGGCAAGGGGCTAGGGGCGAGGGGCGAGGGGCGAGGGGCGAGGGGCTAGGGGCTAGGGGTTAGGGGCTAGGGTTCAGGAGCTAGGGGCGAGGGGCGAAGGGGCGAGGGGCGAAGGGGCGAGGGGCGAGGGGCTAGGGGCTAGGGGCTAGGGGTTAGGGGCTAGGGTTCAGGAGCTAGGGGCGAGGGGCGAGGGGCTAGGGGCTAGGGGTTAGGGATGAGGGGCTAGGGATTAGGGGCTAGGGACTAGGGATAAGGGGCTAGGAGCTAGGGATTAGGGGCTAGGGGCTAGGGACTAGGGATTAGGGGCAAGGGGCTAGGAGCTAGGGATTAGGGGCGAGGGGCTAGGAGCTAGGGATTAGGGGCGAGGGGCTAGGAGCTAGGGGCGAGGGGCTAGGGGCTAGGAGCTAGGGGCTAGGGGCTAGGGGTTAGGGACGAGGGGTTAGGGACTAAGGACAAGGGACTAGGGCCTAGGGACTAGGGAGGAGGGACTAGGCGCTAGGGATTAGGGACTAAGGACAAGGGACTAGGGGCCAGGGAATAGGGACTAGGGATTAGGGACTAGGGACTAGGGACTAGGGATTAGGGAGTTTGTCCTGGTGTGGTGGTAGACGGTGTACCCAGGGCCGCAGTAGGTCAGCTGTCCTGGTGTGGTGGTAGACGGTGTACCCAGGGCCGCAGTAGGTCAGCTGTCCTCTGTAGGCCGCGGGGGACCCGGCGCGGTGGTGATGTGTCTTGTCTCCTCCACAGCCTGTGACCAGCTGTCTCTGGGCGTGGTGGCCATCTTCGGGCCGTCCCACAGCTCCTCGTCCAACGCCGTCCAGTCCATCTGCAACGCCCTGGAGGTCCCTCACGTGCAGGTGCGCTGGAAGCACCACCCCATGGACAACAGAGACACCTTCTACACCAACCTGTACCCCGACTACTCCTCCCTCAGCTATGCCATCCTGGACCTGGTGCAGCACCTCAAGTGGAAGACGGCCACGGTGGTTTATGATGACAGTACAGGTTGGTTCTGCTGCTGTTTAGTCGTCAAACTACTCCAGGTTAGCGTAGCTCTGTACTTTGCTTAGCAGATATCTGGTTTCTTCCAGAAGGACGTCACCAGATACTGAGGACGTTGTGGATCAAGCCCAGAACCTATTTGGCCTCCAGCATCCTAACAAACTAGACTATAGTTTTTCTAAAATGTAAAATACTGCGCTACATTACTATTTACCACATTTAGCGAGATCCAGAGATCTGCTTTACCAGATGAACTGTGGTGCTTTGTCTTCCTCTACGTTATCTCCATAGTCCCCCCCCAGGTCTAACCCTAGCTCCTCAGGTCACCTCCATAGTCCCCCCAGGTCTAACCCTCGCTCCTCAGGTCACCTCCATGCCCCCCCCCCAGGTCTAACCCTAGCTCCTTAGGTCAACTTCTCTCCATGGCCCCCCAGGTCTGATCCGGCTCCAGGAGCTCATCATGGCCCCCTCCCGGTACAACATCCGGCTGAAGATCCGCCAGCTGCCTCTGGACTCCCAGGACACCCGGCCGCTCCTGAAGGAGATGAAGAGAGGCCGCGAGTTCCGCATCATCTTCGACTGCAGCCACCAGATGGCCGCGCAGATCCTCAAACAGGTGGGGCAGAACCTCAAACAGGTGGGGCAGAACCTCAAACAGGTGGGGTAGAACCCCAAGAGGTGGGGCAGAACCTCAAACAGGTGGGGAAGAACCTCAAGAGGCTGGGCAGAACCTCAAACAGGTGGGGCAGAACCCCAAGAGGTGGGGCAGATCCTCAAACAGGTGGGGTAGAACCTCAAGAGGTTGGGCAGAACCTCAAACAGGTGGGGTAGAACCCCAAGAGGTGGGGCAGAACCTCAAACAGGTGGGGAAGAACCTCAAGAGGTTGGGCAGAACCTCAAACAGGTGGGGCAGAACCCCAAGAGGTGGGGCAGATCCTCAAACAGGTGAGGCAGAACCTCAAGAGGTTGGGCAGAAGCTCAAACAGGTGGGGCAGAACCCCAAGAGGTGGGGCAGATCCTCAAACAGGTGGGGCAGATCCTAAAACAGGTGGGGCAGATCCTCAAACAGGTGGGGCAGATCCTCAAACAAGTGGGGCAGATCTTCAAACAGGCGGGGCAGATCCTCAAACAGGCGGGGCAGATTGAGGAGGGGGGATTGGTGGTGATGGAGGTGGAGGAGGGTGATGTTCGTGGAGGAGGGGAGGGTGGTGGAGGTGGAAGAGGGGAGGGTGGTGGAGGTGGGGAGGGTGGTGGAGGAGGGGAGGGTGATGGAGGAGGGGAGGCTGATGGAGGTGGAGGAGGGTGGTGGAGGCGGGTGGTGGAGGTGGAGGAGGGGAGGGTAATGTGGTGGAGGAGGCTGATGGAGGAGTGGAGGATGGTGGAGGGGGAGGAGGGGAGGGTGGTGGAGGTGGAGGAGGGTGGTGGAGGTGGAGGAGGGTGGTGGAGGTGGAGGAGGGGAGGGTATTGTGGTGGAGGAGGCTGATGGAGGAGTGGAGGTCACTGTGATTTGCAGTACTTGTATATATGCTACTACATCTACCTTCTAAAATGTCTTCGGGGTCCGGAGCAATAACAAAAGATTGTAAATGAAGAAATAACAACACATTAAAGACAGGAAAACCGAATCAATAGAAAGGAGGGTATGGAATCACAGAGCTGTAGGTGAACCTCTCGAACACGGACTAGTTGAAATCAGTGGGTAATAATCAGCAAACGGTGGACATCGGCCTGCTGATTGGATCTCCTCTCTGTAATTCAATCTATTATCTGATGTTTCATCATTCTAAGTTTCTCAGAGGACCTGTCCTGACTCTTCCATATCCATCCATTTGTTGGATATGGAAGAGCAGTGACGCACATAAGCACGTCACTGCTCTAGCACTAAAACACGTAGCTAAAACACAGAGCTAAAACACCAAGCTTAACACAGATCTAAAACACCCAGCTAAAACACCTAGCCAAACACCTAACTAAAACACAGAGCTAAAACACAGAGCTAAACATCTAGCTTAAACACCTAGCTTAATCACCTAGCTTAACACAGAGCTAAAACAACCAGCTGAAACACCTAGCCAAACACCTAACTCAAACACAGAGCTACCAAATTTAGCTAAAACAACTAGCTAAAGACAGAGCTAAAACTAGTTAAACACCTAGCTAAACGCCTGGCAAAAAAAACCTTGCTAAAACACCTCGCTAAAACTCCTAGGTAAACACCCAGCTAAACATCTAGCTAAATCACCTAGCTAAAACAACAAGCTGATTTTCTGTGTATGCTACGATAAACTGGGCTCCTTTAGAGCACTAACTAGATGGCATTCCATTAAAGCTCTTGTAGCCTCCCTTAGCCCGTTAGAGCTTAAAGTCCCTGGTGGTTATCATGTGTAATCATTGAGAGCTTTTACTCCGGGGGTTCTGTTAGAGCTCTTGCCTGCTGATGAGGGTTCCTTTAAGACTCTGTGGCCGTTTATTGGTGTCCCTTATTTATGGGTGTAGAGGTGTTTGCAAGCTGGAATTAAAGTGGAACATATCATTTAAACGCATAATTAAGGCTCTAATATCTGCTTAATCGAATAAGCAGCTGAGGCTCAATGGCAGTAGAGCTTGCATGGTTAGAGACCACCACTAGTCCGGTGGTGGTTAGTGTATGAGGTGGTTAGTGTATGAGGCACTGTGGTGGTTAGTCTATGAGGCACTGTGTTGTGAGGAGTGGAGGGGGTTAGTGTGTGAAGCCTGGTGCTGGTTAGTGTAGCCCGGTGCTGGTTAGTGTAGCCCGGTGCTGGTTAGTGTAGCCCTGTGGGGGTTAGTGTAGCCCTGTGGGGGTTAGTGTAGCCCTGTGGGGGTTAGTGTAACACTTAGGGGGTTAGTGTAGCCCTGTGGGGGTTAGTGTAGCCCTGTGGGGGTTAGTGTAGCCCTGTGGGGGTTAGTGTGTGAAGGTGGTGTAATCTCCGCTCCATTCCTTGGGCGGGGTTGGCAGCAGTAGAAGCTCCAGCACCAACATCATCATAAGCACTGCTCCGCCCTGCAGGAGACGATGCAATCAGGCAGGAAGCGGACGTGTTGAGGGGGCGGCGGGCCTTTCAGCAGGCAGGAAGTGGACGTGTTTTGGGGGGGGTGGCGGCATTTCAGCACGGAGGAAGTCAGGATAAGGAGTCGTGATTAGCCTCCACCCTCTGGTCTGAACCGGCTGTAGGTGATCCTCCACCCTCTGCCTCTGCCTCGTTAACAGCCTCCACCCTCTCCCTCTGTCTCGTTAACAGCCTCCACCCTCTCCCTCTGTCTCGTTAACAGCCTCCACCCTCTGCCTCTGTCTCGTTAACAGCCTCCACCCTCTGCCTCTGTCTCGTTAACAGCCTCCACCCTCTGCCTCTGTCTCGTTAACAGCCTCCCCCCTCTGCCTCTGTCTCGTTAACAGCCTCCACCCTCTGCCTCTGTCTCGTTAACAGCCTCCACCCTCTGCCTCTGTCTCGTTAACAGCCTCCACCCTCTGCCTCTGTCTCGTTAACAGCCTCCACCCTCTGCCTCTGCCTCGTTAACAGCCTCCACCCTCTCCCTCTGTCTCGTTAAAAGCCTCCACCCTCACCCTCTGTCTCGTTAACAGCCTCCACCCTCTGCCTCTGTCTCGTTAACAGCCTCCACCCTCTGCCTCTGCCTCGTTAACAGCCTTCACCCTCTCCCTCTGTCTCGTTAACAGCCTCCACCCTCTGCCTCGTTAACAGCCTCCACCCTCTGCCTCTGCCTCGTTAACAGCCTCCACCCTCTCCCTCTGTCTCGTTAACAGCCTCCACCCTCTGCCTCTGTCTCGTTAACAGCCTCCACCCTCTGCCTCTGTCTCCTTAACAGCCTCCACCCTCTGCCTCTGTCTCGTTAACAGCCTCCACCCTCTCCCTCTGTCTCGTTAACAGCCTCCACTCCTCTGCCTCTGTCTCGTTAACAGCCTCTAGGCCTCGGCCTCGTTAACAGCCTTTCGGCCTCGGCCTTGCCTTGTTAACAGCCTCTCGGCCTCTGCCTCAACCTCGGCCTCATTAACAGCCTCTCGGCCTCGGCCTCAGCCTCTGCCTCGTTAACAGCCTCTCGGCCTCTGCCTCGTTAACAGCCTCTCGGCCTCGGCCTCGTTAACAGCCTCTCGGCATCTGCCTCGTTAACAGCCTCTCGGCCTCGGCCTCATTAGGATGTCTGTTCTAATCCTCAATTGTCTTCTTGTGTCTCCAGGCCCAGACCATGGGGATGATGACCGAGTACTACCACTACCTCTTCACTACCCTGGTAACCTAGTACTACTTACCCATAATACTACCTAGTGCTACATATATACCCAGTACTAAACCTAGTACAAAAAATATTCTCAGTACTATACCCCTTGCTGTATTTATCAACAATATTATAACTCCTATTAGTGTTTCTGCATATGTACTTTGCTGTACCTATGGTGTACGACATATAATGTAACTAACCCTAGCCCAGCCCTGACCCGGTATAGGTTTGGGTAAGGGCTAGCCCTAAGCGCCTGTATCAGGTAGGTATACCACTGTCCATATAATGTCTATATAAAAAGACTCAAGACTCACCTGTTCATAGTCCACCTCGACTCTGCATAGCCACCCTCCCCCTTCTGGCCACCATTGTACATTGCATTGTATTGTGTTGGATTGTATTATAGTACTTAACTGTGTAGCAACTGCAGTAGCTGCTATCATTGCTGTAACACAGGGAATTGGTTAGCCTAGTGATTGTGGTACTTGCACTTGGTTCTATGTAGGGCTGCAACAACGAATCGATAAAATCGATTACTAAATGCGTTGGCAACGAATTTGGTCGTCGATTCGTTGTGTCGCACGATTAATAAGTTACTCATAGGCACAGCACTGTTTACAGCCAGCCGCCGACAGGTTGGTTCATGGTTCATGCACGCCCACAGCGAGCTTTAGTGTGAGCGACCACAGCTTGTATTTTGGTCATATCTTAAAACTGGACTGTAGGCCTACATAAAAGTGTTGGACCTTCACTGTCTTTGGGTTAAAACTCCTTCAACTCAGTATCCGTCTAGTCCAACCGAAAACTCTGTCAGCTGCTGCTGCTGTAGACGTTGTGCAGACGGGCTCGGAGTCGGCACCGCGTGCATCAACAGTCATTCAAAGCAGCAGTAGTAATCACGCAACCGGACGGTGTAGAAAGTCCCGTCAGTTAAAAATAGTAATGCAGTTTTTAAATCCATGTTAAAATCGGCAGGATATAGAGCTAGTTAGCTTAAAAACTAACCAATGGTCACAAACAATGTCAAATGTGATGTGTTCAGGTCGGCTCAGTTATATGATTGATGCGTTCAAATGCAACAGAAAAATAATAATAATAATAATTGAGAGTTTTCCGAGTAATATAAAATAGATAGTAAAGATAAAATTATGACCTGTTTAATGTCCTATCTTGAACTATCATCTTATCAACAATTAAAGCAATATTACAAGTTCTATTTCAAGGAGTCTCGAAAATGGTATCAATAGGTTTGACCGGTTAACCATGGACATCCCTTATATACATATAAAAGTATATCTACATATAAAAGTATATATACATATAAAAGTATATATACATTGTATGTTTTTTTTTGTGTTATCCCAGTTATGTTTTTTTAATTTTTTTATTATTTAATATTACTTTTAATAGTTCCGGGACGTTGGAGCAATAACCTGGTGTTTTTACACTTCAGTCTGCACTGTGAATTTGAAGTAATGTTCAGTCTTTGAATAAAGAAGTGGCAATTCCAAATGTTTCTTTTTTTTATCCGATTCATCGATTAATCGAAAAAATAATCGACAGATTAATCGATTATTAAAATAATCGTTAGTTGCAGCCCTAGTTCTATGAACATCCTAACTGTACCGACAGCGATATATTGTTGCACTTCTTTTGACAAATGTACTTATTGTAAGTCGCTTTGGATAAAAGCGTCTGCTAAATGCCCTAAATGTAAATGTAAATGTGTACACTGGGTCAGGCTTAGGGCTAGCCCTAAGCGCCTGTATCAATGAGATGGATCTGTTTGCTTCCATTGATTGTTTGGTCAAGTCAGAGTCTGCTGACGGTGTCTGTGGAGTTTATCAGCTGTAGATCAGAGGGATGTGGTCTAAACGTCCCAGTTCCCCTAACAGCACACATGGAAGCCTCTCTATCACATGAACTGGTCTGAACTGGCTGCTGTATGAACAGTAGTTGTACTCTGTGTAGACCAAAAACACACGCTACCAGGAGGAGTCTGAGGAGCAGGTTCAAAACCCGCTCCGCCGTGCCCATGGGATCGGTCCCCTCTAGCTCTCGCTCTGGGTCTCTACCAGCCCACATCCCTCTCTCCCTCCTCACTGCTGTCTCTCTCTCATGCTCCAAATTCTCTTTTATTTTTCCATCCTTCTCTTTCTTTTCTCTCTCTCTTCCCCTATCTCTCTCTCTCTCTCTCCTCTCTGTGTATCTGTACGTGTCTCCCCCTTTCTCCCTTCCCTCTCTGTCTCTCTCGCCCATCTCTCTCTGTGTCTGCCTGTCTCTCTCTCCCCTCCCTCTCTGTGTCTCTCTCTGTGTCTCTCCCCTCTCTCTCTCCCCCTCCCTCTCTCCCCTCCCTCCCTCTCTCCCCCTCCCTCTCTCCCCTCCCTCTCTCCCCTCCCTCCCTCTCTCCCCCTCCCTCTCTCCCCTCCCTCCCTCTCTGTGTCTCTCCCTCTCTCCCCTCCCTCTCTCCCCTCCCTCTCTCTCTCCCCTCCCTCTCTCCCCCCCTCTCTCTCCCCTCCCTCTCTGTGTCTCTCTCTGTGTCTCTCCCCTCTCTCTCTCCCCCTCCCTCTCTCCCCTCCCTCCCTCTCTCCCCCTCCCTCTCTCCCGTCCCTCTCTCCCCTCCCTCCCTCTCTCCCCCTCCCTCTCTCCCCTCCCTCCCTCTCTGTGTCTCTCCCCTCCCTCCCCCAGTGTTGTGGTAATGAGATGTGACGCGCTGTGGGGCTGTGACTCGTGTCCACGAGGCTGCAGCTTTCCTCTGCTGA
The DNA here is from genome assembly GCF_902167405.1 of Gadus morhua. Taxonomy (NCBI): domain Eukaryota; kingdom Metazoa; phylum Chordata; class Actinopteri; order Gadiformes; family Gadidae; genus Gadus; species Gadus morhua. Next base: position 965,458 of record NC_044053.1, read on the forward strand.
TGGTGCGGCGGCGGCCACACGTTACTATTCCACCCAGCGGTCCTGCTTATTGCCGCGTTGCAGCTGCAAAATAAAGAACATTATTAACGGTAACATTACCTTTAGAACGGGAACGCTGCCCACGGAGCGCCGCGGCGTTCTGCCGCCCCTCCTGAAGCGCGACGGCTCCGGAAGGCACGCCGGCTCCTGATGGATGCTCTGTTAAGAAGATTAAAAGTGGCGGGTCGGTCTGACCCCGCGGTGCCAACATGCGACGCCTGACTGTTTTATAGTCCACAGGAGGGGGGGTTATTAGAGCGTGAAACTGGGGCAGCTAATAACTTCCATGTCCTGTGAAATGGGTCTGTCACCCGCGCCTCCCTTCACCCCCTCCCCACGGCCGCCGGAACCCCGAGCTGGAGCGAGAGCCTGGGTCTGAGCCCCGCCCAACGGCCCTCAGACCAGTGGCCCTCAGACCAGGAGCCCTCAGACCAGGGGCCCTAAGGCCCTCAGACCAGTGCCCCTCAGACCAGGGCCCCTTAGGCCAGAGGCCCTCAGACCAGTGGCCCTCAGACCAGGGCCCCTTAGGCCAGGGGCCCTCAGACCAGTGGCCCTCAGACCAGGAGCCCTCAGACCAGGGGCCCTAAGGCCCTCAGACCAGTGGCCCTCAGACCAGGGCCCCTTAGGCCAGGGGCCCTTAGACCAGTGGCCCTCAGACCAGCGGCCCTCAGACCAGGGGCCCTCAGGCCCTCAGACCAGCGGCCCTCAGGCCCTCAGACCAGAGGCCCTCAGACCAGTGGCCCTCAGACCAGCTGTCCTCAGACCAGGGGCCCTCAGGCCCTCAGACCAGCAGCCTTCAGGCCCTCAGACCAGCGGCCCTCAGGCCCTCAGACCAGCGACCCTCACTCCAGTGGCCCTCAGACCCTCTGTGACATTCTGCCCCCAGCCCGACCCCAGCCCCGCCCCAGAAGACCCTCTTTGACATCACGCCCAAGCCCTGCCCCCGGCCCCTGCCCCGCCCTAGAAGACTCCCTACAACGTGGGGGCTCTGGAAAGGGTCCCTGTGCTTTGTTCGGCCTCTATGAAATCCCCAAACACTCTTTTAAATTGAATGATAATTGTTGTGTAATTAGTTTGTGTGAACCCTGAATGTTTGACACTGTCTTCGTGGTGAGACCTGTCCCGGTTCATTAAAGGTTGAATAAAGGCCATGACCTCTGTCCTCAGGACCTGATGGCCATCGACCTTGACCCCTACCGCTTCTGTGGGGTCAACCTGACAGGCTTCAGGATCCTCAACGTGGACAACCCCCAAGTGGCCTCCATCGTGGAGAAGTGGTCCAACGAGAGACAGATCCCCCACAAGGCCGACTCCGGGCTGCTGGAGGGAGTCATGACGGTAGATAAACACCTATCTTACGTTTATACACTAACTCAGACACTCTTAACTTAACATTTGACGCTTACCTTAAATGTATACACTGACTCAGACATTCTTAACTTCACTTTAGACACTTACGTCACGACAGTAGATTTACACTTAGCTTTAGTTTATAGACCGACTCAGACTCCGGGTTGCTTGAGGGCGTCATGACGGTAGACCCTTAAACATTATACACTTACCTTAAGTTTACACACAGACTCAAATGCTCCTAACTTAACATTGTACACTTACCTTAAGTTTATACCCTGGATCATACTCCGGGCTGCGGAAGGGGGTCATGACGGTAGACCTATTATCATTATACTCTCAAGTTTATAGACTGACTCAGCCACACTTAACTTAACATTAGACACTTACCTTAAGTTTATACACTGACTCAGACTCCGGGCTCTTAACTTAACATTATACACCTATCTTAAGTTTATAAACTGATTATACTCCGGGCTCTTAACCTAACATCATCCAAATATCTTACGTTTTACGTCAGACGCTCTTAACATTATACACTTATCTTAAGTTTATACACTGAGTCAGACGCTCTTAACTTAACATTAAACACTTATGTTAAGTTTATACACTGAGTCAGACGCTCTTAACATTATACACTTATGTTAAGTTTATATACTGAGTCAGACGCCCTTAACTTAACATTATACACTTATCTTCAGTTTTTAAATTGAGTCAGACGCTCTTACCTTAACATTCAACACTTATCTTAAGTTTATACACTGAGTTAGACTCCGGGCTCTTAACGTAACATTATACACTTATCTTAAGTTTATACACTGAGTCAGACACTCTTAACATTACATCATACTCTTATCTTAAGTTTATACACTGAGTCCGATGCTCGTAACCTAACATTATATTATCTTAAGTTTATACACAGTTTCAGACGCTTTTATCTTAAATTTATAAAATGAGTCAGACGCTCTTAACTTAACAGTTTATACTCTGAGTTGGGCTCCGGGCTCTTAACTTAACATTATACACTTATCTTACGTTTATACACTGGGTCAGACACTCTTAACATTATACTCTTATCTTAAGTTTATACACTGAGTCAGATGTTCTTAACATTACATTATACACTTATCTTAAGTTTATAAAATGAGTCAGACGCTCTTAACTTAACATTAAACATTTATCCAAAGTTTATACACTGAGTTAGACTCCGGGCTCTTAACTTCACATTATACACTTATCCTAAGTGTATACACTGAGTTAGAATCCGGGCTCTTAACTTAACATTATACACTTATCCTAAGTTTATACACTGAGTCAGACTCCGTGCTCTTAACTTCACGTTGCTCACGGCTCAACATCAGGAAGCTAAAGCTAACATTCCATTAGCAGTCCAATTTTCAGGAACTTATTACAGATTTTTTTCATGGGGTAATATCTACCAGATCTTCCACTTGGAGATAAAGATATGCATATTGGAGCTCGGTTGAACCTATTAACAGCAACTTAATAACCCCCCCCCCCCCCCCGCAGGATATTAGCTTTGTGAGCACATTAATGAGTATCTGTGCACTCGTTAGCCCGGAGCTCGTTAGAGCAGACAGGGAGGAGGTTATTGGATCACCAGACTCCGTTTACTCAAATCCCTTCTTTCCAATCTCACGGCCAACGGTTTAAAACCAATAAACGCAGGCAGTGGCTTGTTATTGATAAGGCCATGTTTACACCCTGCCCATAACCAGGTAGTGAGGTTATTTAAATAGTTGGATTCATTGTCTTTGTTTGTAGGTTCAATCCATAACTTTCGGTTTTATTGAGATGTGCTTAAATCATGGCTGATCTGAAGCCAGCCTGGGAGAGTGGGTGTGGCCCGGTTTGAAAGGACCATTGGGGATTTTGAAAGGTGTTGTGGTGTTAATAAAGTTCCCTGGTCGCAGACAGACGCTGTGACAGGCCCGTCGGGTGTTGTGGTGTCAATAAAGTTCCCTGGGTTGCAGACAGACGCGGCGCTGACCTACGACGCGGTGCACATCGTGTCCGTGTCCTACCAGCATGCGCCCCAGATGACCGTCAACTCGCTGCAGTGCCACCGGCACAAACCCTGGAGGTTCGGGGGCCGCTTCATGAGCTTCATCAAGGAGGTGACCCCACACACTCTGACCTCTGACCTCCGTGGACCTCTAGTGACCTCTGTAGCTATGTCCCACTAACTCTTCATATCTGTATCTATGTCTCTCTCTCTCTCTCTCTCTCTCTCTCTCTCTCTCTCTCTCTCTCTCTCTCTCTCTCTCTCTCTCTCTCTCTCTCTCTCTCTCTCTCTCTCTCTCTCTCTCTCTCTCTCTCTTTCTCTCTCTCTATCTCTGTCTATTTATTTTACTCTCTCTCTCTCTCTCTCTCTCTCTCTCTCTCTCTCTCTCTCTCTCTCTCTCTCTCTCTCTCTCTCTCTCTCTCTCTCTCTCTCTCTTTCTATCTCTCTCTATCTCTCTGTCTTTGTCTTTCTCTCTCTCTGTCTCTCAGTATCGCTGTCCCTCTATATCTCTCTGTCGTTGCTGTTTCCTGTCTTTGCTGTTTCCTGAGTCTTTGAGTCACTCCATGATGGACAGAGAGACGGTGATCTGAGTTGGTCTCTCTGGAAGGACATGAGAACTGGGCCTCTTCTAGGTTCTTAGTCTTAGTACCGGGTTCTTGATCTGTTCTGAACACCCCAGAGATCTTGTGGTGGTTCTGTTCTTCTGCTTCAGTTGGGCGTTTGTGGACCGGAGGGTTTATGTGGTGCTGTGTGTATTGTAGTGTCAATTCTCGTGTATTATTGCACTGTTGCAGGGCGTGTGTGTGTGAGTGTGCATGTCTTTGGGTGTGTAGTGTATAAATGAGTGAGTATCTATGTATTGTAGTGTGTGCTCAGCAGTGAGGCCATCATTAATTAACTCTGGGCGGGGGGCGGGGGGCGGGGCGCGGGGGGGTTGCTGCGGGCTTTCAGTTGAAAATTATAATTAAAACCAAAACAGCCATTTCACTTGTCCTTTAAATGCAAGGGTGCGTGTGTGTGTGTGTGTCTGCATGTGTGTGCGGTCATGTGTGTGTGTGTGTGAGGGTATTTTTTTATTGGTTTGTGTGTATGTTCTGTGTGTGCTGTATGTGTTTGTGTGTGTGTTTTGTTTGTCTGTGTGTGTGTGTGTTTGTGTGTGTGTGTGTGTGTGTGTGTGTGTGTGTGTGTGTGTGTGTGTGTGTGTGTGTGTGTGTGTGTGTGTGTGTGTGTGTGTGTGTGTGTGTGTGTGTTTGTTTATTGGTGTGTGAGTGGGCGGTCAGTTTGCTTACATTTGTACATTTGTTTGTGTTTGTTGTTGGTTTTCTTTGTGTGTGAGAAGCGGGAGGGAATGTTTGTGTTCATTGTGTTAATGGGTTATTGTGTTGTGAACACACCCCATCCACACACATGATTCAGCTTTACAACGTATATCTATTGTTGTATATTATATCATAAAGGTATTATCTATGTATTAATGCAAGTAATGTTAGATACAGAACAGATGTAGATCTATAGATCTGGATCTAGATGGATGTGTGTGTGTGTTCCAGTCCCACTGGGACGGCCTGACGGGCCGACTGTCCTTCAACAAGACCACTGGCCTGAGGACTGACTTCGACCTCGACATCATCAGCCTGAAGGAGGATGGGCTCGAGAAGGTGGGGGCACCGCCCGGACACCACCCAATACATGCATTACATCACCCAATAAATACATTACTAGTCCCGGACACCACCCAATAAATAAATCAAACCACACACACACACCCTGAACACACACACACCCTGAAATACACACACCACCCTGACACATACATCACACCACCCTGACACATACACACACCACCCTGACACATACACACACCACCCTGACTCATACATCACACCTCCTCCACCCCTGCCCTACACCCTTCTGCTGGTTCCTTCTGCATCATTCAGAATTAATTTAGTGTTTACTCCAACCGACGCACAGGGCTGGCTGGCTGTTGATATTTGGATTAAGGCCTCCCGCCTCCAGGTCGTGGCTCTAATGCTATAGTAGCCTCCAGGTCGTAGCTCTAATGCTATAGAAGCCTCCAGGTCGTAGCTCTAATGCTATAGAAGCCTCCAGGTCGTAGCTCTAATGCTATAGTAGCCTCCAGGTCATAGCTCTAATGCTATAGAAGCCTTCAGCTCATAGCTCTAATGCTATAGAAGCCTCCAGGTCGTAGCTCTAATGCTATAGAAGCCTCCAGGTCATAGCTCTAATGCTATAGAAGCCTCCAGGCCATAGCTCTAATGATATAGACGCCTCCAGGTCGTAGCTCTAATGCTATAGAAGCCTCCAGGTCGTAGCTCTAACCCTATAGAAGCCTTCAGGTCGTAGCTCTAATGCTATAGAAGCCTCCAGGCTTCTCCAGGTCGTAGCTCTAATGCTATAGAAGCCTCCAGGTCGTAGCTCTAATGCTATAGAAGCCTCTAGGCCGTAGCTCTAATGCCATAGAAGCCTTCAGGTGGACTGTGGAGTCTGGGTCCATCCTGTGGCTGAGTGTTAAACACCCTGACGGGACAGCTGGACCCTGGAGGCCCTGATGTAAACAACATGGAGACGGATACGTCCAACCAGGGTGTCTCAGGTCCAGGTCAATAGGTCACACAGAGAGCTTCAGGTCGTGGCTTTAATGCTGGCGGATCGAACAACGTCGGCCTCCCTCAGAACCATCAGAACTATCGACAGTCCCACAGAAGATGGATTCTGTGGTTCTAAACAGCGTCACTCAGCTGCTAACCAGCAGGGCTGACAGCCGGTTTGAGCCGGTGCTGGGATCATAAAGCAGATTGGATTAGGCCCACATTAGGGTGTTAATTTGGCTCTCCTCTTAACGATGGTTTGAGGTAAGGATGGATCTCCCCTTGTCACTAATGAGGCGCAGAGAGGAAGCTGAACAAGACTAACTCAATTGCATCATTAATCCCCCGGGACGCTGTTCCTATACACCGTGAGATCTGAATACATTATGGATTCATCACTTCATAGATTAGGAATTCACTTTGAACACATGCTGTCACCATTCCAACGGGATGATACTATTTTAATATGATGTTATAATAATGTATATTTACTTCCTCTCACCACAGCCTCTCAGAGACGCCCTTGCTAGCGCTGTTAGCTTCTCTGCTCTCTAAATCCTGCGGCCAATCGCGTCGTTCATCTCCCTCCCAGAGACAGGCTGTGGATTTCAGGATGTCGCCATGGAAGCCAGTCTCGCAGACACAGGAAGACAGTTATCTAGGGCTAAGCCTGGGCTAAGCCTGGGCTAATCCTAGGCTAATTGAATATTAGCCCAAGTTTCGAAGTGAAAGAGCAGGTCGCCAACGTTTTAATAGCTTGTTGGAGAGAGAGAGAGAGAGAGAGAGAGAGAGAGAGAGAGAGAGAGAGAGAGAGAGAGAGAGAAAAAAAGACAGAGAGAGAGAGAGAGAGAAGCCCTCATAGAAAATAACACCCCAACGGTCTAAAAAACTAAGTATCTTAAATTAGTTCAGCTTTTTTCGTAATTGGCCGCAATTATAAAAAATATTCCAACGGAAACGGAAATGTCTTACTGAGGCAGCTGGGAGGTCCCTGTGGCAGAGAGAAACTCCTGATAATAATATAAATATGATAATAATATAATGTTATGGGAAGTAGTAGGATGGAATAGAGAGGAATGAAAAGGAAAGACAAGAATATAATCGAAACCAATAGAGCATTGCATTGGAAAATAACATTTGAAAATAATTTATTTTAATGGAATGAAAAATATAAATAAATAAATGAATAAATAAATATTAAACTACAACAGACTTGAACAGGATGGGTTATGACACGATACGCTTGGTTGTAACGGACATTATATAACGGAAAGGAAAATTAATAGAATGCACAAGAACAGAAAAGAAAGAATTACAACACATTATAAATGAATAGAACCAAGTAGAATCGTATCTCACAGAACACATTAGAACTTAATTCTCGTTTGCCTCATCAGAAACATTCTGGAGGGGAGGAATCGCAGGGAAACACATTTCCCATTTAATGCGGTGTCTTGCGGACGGGCTGGGAATGGCTTTGTGGAGGAGGGAAAGCGCGCCTTGCAAATGGAAATTGTTAGCGACAGCCACAGGACTATTTGTGGTAATAATACGGTGCAGAGTGTCTCTCTGCGGCACACAGCCTCACCCCAGGGCAATCTTCCCGGATTTGTTGAAATGGCGGAGACGTTCCGTTGGATGAGTCACAGCATCCAGCGCGGGGTGATCCAACCGCTGCCGCATGCTGGGCTCGTCCAATCAGCACGGAGCTCCTACAACCATCCTCGGAGGGAAACATTTCCTTCCAGACCTTACAGAGCTGGCGCGTTCACCGCTCCTCTTTAATGCTGCTCCCTGCCAGGATTAAGAGGTCTCTGCACCCTGAATGGAACACACCTCTCTCTAGCATCGCTGCTCCCAGGTCCACCTATCGGGTTGTAATAGAACAGTGAAAGCACCCTGACAAGACAATGTTATTATCTTGTTCTTGACCCTTTATACATAATGCAGGGCAAGTCTAATCACCACAACAGTAGCTCAACCTTAACTAAACCGAAAGGTTTAGTTAAACCGAAAGGTTTAGTTAAGGTTAGGTAGTTAGTTAGTTTCGTCCTGCAGTAGTAGTGGACTGTGGTCAGTCTGTGGTCAATCTGCAGTGGGCTGCAGCCCTGCTGTGCTCTCTAATACATCCGCTAAACGCTGCGTCACATCCTGGTGTCTTTGAGAAAGGCCTGCCCTGGTACTAATGCAGTGGCGTTGGGGAGGTCAGGGTTAGGGTTAGGTCAGCCTCATGCTCTCCTCGTCCCCAGGTGGGCAAGTGGAGCGCGTCCGGAGGTCTGAACATCACCGAGCTGCCGAAGCGTAAAGGGATGAACATCACCGACTCCCTGGCCAACCGCTCCCTCGTCATCTCCACCATCCTGGTAGGTCCGCACACACACACACACACACACACACACACACACACACACACACACACACACACACACACACGCACACACACACACACACACACGCACACGCACACATGCAGCACGCACACAGACGCCCTGCCTGACCTTGGTGTTTTCTTTCTGTCCTTGAGACGCAGAGAGGGCCAGCAGCATCATGCTAATGTTGCTAATGTACCTATAGCTAACATGCCACCATAGTCTTCTGATTATTTCTCATTTCATACTTTATTATCATCTTTTTTAATATTTATCTGGATTTATTTATTTATAAGGACAATGAATGAATGGAGTCATAGATACATTCCTCCGGCACGAAGCTTAATAACATCTTCAGATTCACTCCTCCGGTATTCTCCAGGACAGACGGTGTTTGTATCTCCTCAGTGCCAGTGGTTCAGGAGCAGAGGAGGGCCAACGTCTCCTGGAGACGGGAGCTGTAATGTGACGGAGCACTGTATAAATAACTGACTGCTCCTGTGCTCGGCTGCTCCTCTATCTCCTGCTCCTCCATTGTGTTTAATCCTGCCTGCCGCGGACAGATTATGCGCGGCTCTTTGTCAGGCCTCTCCAGGGCTGAGCCAACACAGGTCTCTTCTAGAAACACAATCAACAGCAACAATGGTAAAGACTGTCATTATGCTTGCCGCCACGCGCAGGCCTGTAATTAGGACCAGCGAGGTCCTCACAGGCTTGTAATCAGCGCCTGCCGCTCCCTGCTGGGCTAATTCTACCTTCCAGAGACAGCGAGACGGACCGAGGAACTGCTCAGGAACCTGGGCTCAGCTGGGCCGAGGGACGCTCAATCACAGCCACGCTCCAAACCGTTAACAGGGAGCAGGTGTAAACACGTTAACAAAAGAGAATCAGATGATATAACTGTTGATGTCAAATGGATTCAGATGAATTCAAATGAGACATGTTGCCATGTGCATTGTCCAAAAGGCATGTGGTTGCACTAGCCAAGCCGCCGTGTGTGTGATTTCCCGAGAACAATTTCTATACGTGTACCAACTTTCACAACTTGTTGTTCACACCTTGTGAACGGTGGACGTCGGCATTTTCTCCCCCCTGACGTCCGTTATAAACAACAGACAACTCTATTGAGAACCCTCACATTCACTTCCAATATTAAAAAGGATATATTATAACAATTAATAATCTTAAAAAGTATGCACTGTTTGGTCTCTAAAAGTAAATATATGCAGACCTTTTGGTCATGGTTCGATGTTTACCACTCAAAAACTGTACGAGTAAATAAGTAGGAAAATGACGAGGCAGAATAATAACAAACATGATAACAATAGATGATATTTGAGATGAGATGATAACAATAGAAGAATAGTGTTGCAGCCACACTGATAAGGGGAGGTCATATGGATTCAAATTTTCCGGGGATTTCTAATTAATGCAGATAATCAGATAATCATGTCATACAAATTCAGATATTCAGTTGATGTCATTTGGAATCAGGTGATGTCAAATGGATGAGATGATGAAATCAGGTATAATTAAGAATAAGGTTTTTATTTTGAAACTTGTTTTACAAAAGTTTCAACATTTGAACGTATCCAGAGGACATGCCTCTTGATTCAGGGCGGTGGTATCATTAAACTCAATCATAAAACAGGATCTTCTTCAGTCGCCGCAGAGAGCGTGTGGAATATCATTTCCCAACCAAACTTAACGACGTCGTTTCAAACTGATCTCAGCGGTGCGTGACGTGGCCCTCTGACAGTTTTACAATGATAACTTCTGAGAGCAGATTAAGATAATGTCTTTCCCCTTACATTAATTGTTTGCACTCCATTGCCTGTAATGTGTGGGGGTGGCTCTCTGTAACATGCTGGGCTGGCAGCCTCTCCCTCGTCAGCTGAACACAGCAAACCTTTGGGAATAGTGGGAAGTCTGAAACAGATGGTAATGGCTTTCTTTTTTCCTTAACATGCAACAAACCTTTTTTTCCCATTTTGAGTTAATTGGACAACTTTAGACAACAAAGTTTTTTGGGAGCTAAGCACTTGCTCCCTAAATGCGTCGTCATCAAGTATTCATCGCACATTACTTATTCAACTGGCCGTACATGTAACCGCGCGCTTTTGTTTTCAGATGCCAAGCAATTAAAGTGTTTGTAGGGCTCTGCTCCATTTTCAACATCTGTACGAACCGTGAAGATATTCTGCAATGCATTATTTAGAAGAATTAAACAAAGGGTCCGCAATGAAGAACGTGGACGGATGATAATCGTTCTTATTCCAAAACAAATTCTCTCAATCGAGACGTATTTATCTCTTTGTCCCCATAACTCTAAAGACACCATTAATGCAGAGAGGAAGCTGGGATTGTTTCTAGTCTTTATAAATATCTCACAAAGGTTACAGCAAATGACACCTTCTGAGCTGTGTTCTTAAATGATTCATGTGGACATTGTACTTTGGGCTTATGCATGCAGAGCTTGTTTTAAAATGCACAGCCATCGCTTACCTTAGAAAATATCTGTCAGAAATCCCAACTGATCGCACTAGACACTATATCCATTAATTATTAACCATTGATAAGCTGCTCTCATCCTCTCTAGAGAGAGGGATGGGAAGAGATCAGTGACAGGTTTTCCTTTTTGATGTTTCCTGGAAGCGGCAGGGGTCCTGAACTGAACCTGTTCTATGGTTAGCATCCATTAGCAGAGAATAAAGAGCAGCGTTTGGTTATCCATATAAAACATATTAACAGAGCCGAGCATCAGCTGAGAGAGGCTGCTTTCTACTCTGTGGATAGAATTTAATACTCATTCTAATCTATACATAGGCCTTTTTTTATGATACATTTATTCAAACTATATTGTTATTTAATTTAACATTCATGTAACCTGCAGAGAGGAGCTGCTGGAGTTTTTACATCTCTGTTTTTAGACAGAATATAATCCTATTAAATGTATGTATAATAAGGATGTGTCTCCAGTCATCTTGGCAGACATGTTGCAGCTGTCATTTCCCAGCATGCTGCGGTAACACAGTACATGTTCTGGTCGTTAATGTGAGGAGCCAACCTCAGCACTCCTCCATATTTAAACGGCGCCGCCTCCGCTGTCACTTCCTGTTATAGTCGACAGGCGCTCATCGCTCCGATCGCTTTGCTCCCATTAAGTTGCTGCGGCGAGGCGATAGAAGCTGACCTGGTTCTCCTGTTTGTGGCCGTCTGGGCAGGAGGAGCCGTACGTCATGCTTAAAAAGTCTGACAAGGCGCTGGTGGGGAACGACCGCTTCGAAGGCTTCTGCATCGACCTGCTGAAGGAGCTGGCCAACATCCTGGGCTTCTCCTACGAGATCCGGCTGGTGCCCGACGGACGCTACGGCTCGCAGGACGACAAGGGCCAGTGGAACGGCATGGTCCGCGAGCTCATCGAGCACGTGAGTCTACGTGAAGAGGGGCTCTATGTCTCTATCATATCCTCTAATGCACTGTACACCTGAGGAGAGGATGCATAAAGAGCTTTACACTGTACACCTGAGGAGAGGATGCATAAAGAGCTTTACACTGTACACCTGAGGAGAGGATACATAAAGAGCTTTACACTATACACCTGAGGAGAGGATGTATAAAGAGCTTTACACTGTACACCTGAGGAGAGGATATGATATATAAAGAGCTTTACACTATACACCTGAGGATATGATAGATAAAGAGCTTTACACTGTACACCTGAGTAGAGGATATGATATATAAAGAGCTTTACACTATACACCTGAGGAGAGGATGCATAAAGAGCTTTACACTATACTGCCCTACAAAGGCAAAGTGCAGTAACTACGTATTTTGCCAAAATTGAGTTCAGACTGAAAATGGGTTTTATAACACCTTCTTTGTCTTGAGACAAAAACTATTTTTCTTCCTATAAAGGTATTAATTGAGAGTATCACCACTATTGTACCTGAAACAGGTTTGGCCGGCCAGTATGAATACTTTGAAGGCATTTTTCTCAGTTTCAATGTTGGCGTAGTTACTGCACTTTGCCTTTGTAGGGCAGTATACACCTGAGGAGAGGATATGATATATAAAGAGCTTTACACTATATACCTGAGGATATGATATAGAAAGAGCTTTACACTATACACCTGAGGATATGATATAGAAAGAGCTTTACACTATACACCTGAGGATATGATATAGAAAGAGCTTTACACTATACACCTGAGTAGAGTATATGATATATAAAGAGCTTTACACTGTACACCTGAGTAGAGGGTATGATATATAAAGAGCTTTACACTATACACCTGAGGATATGATCGGAGCTCTACACTGTACACCCGAGGAGTGGATGTGATATATAGAGTTCTACACTGTACACCTGAGGAGAGGATGTGATAAAGATCTCCAAGGGCCAGTGGAACGTCGTGGTCTACGAGCACATTGAGCATGTGAGTAGAGCATATATAAAGGACTCTAAGTTTGGATATATAAAGAGCTCTCTAAGTTAGAATATATAAAGCGCTCTACATATATACAGCTCTACTTTAATGTTATACAACTGAGTGAAGCCCTGTGGTGATGGTGCTCTAAGTTACACAGCTGAGTAGAGCCCTGTGGGTATGGTTTATACAAAGCTCTAAGTTATACTACTGGGTTGATCCCTGTTGTTACGGAACATAAAGCGCTCTTAGTCAGAGATTTGAGTAGTGAAAACTGTCTAGAGAATTGCTTAATAAATACACTATATTTATATAGAGCTCCACAGTGTATATAGAGCTCTACAGTGTATTTAGAGCTCTAAAGTTAATATAGAGCTCCACAGTGTATATGGAGCTCTACAGTGTATATAGAGCTCAACAGTGTATATAAAGCTCTACAGTGTATATATAGAGCTCCACAGTGTATGTATAGAGCTCTAAAGTGTGTACAGAGCTCTAGAGTGTATATAGAGCTATACAGTGTAAAGAGCTCTACAGTGTATATAAAGCTCCACTGTGTATATATAGAGCTCTACAGTGTAAAGAGCTCTACAGTGATTATAGAGCTCCACAGTGTATATAGAGCTCCACTGTGAATATAGAGCTCCACAGTGTATATAGAGCTCCACTGTGTATATATAGAGCTCCACAGTGTATATAGTGCTCTACAGTGTATATAGAGCTCTACAGTGTATATAGAGCTCCACAGTGTATATAGAGCTCCACAGTGTATATAGAGCTCCACTGTGTACATATAGAGTTCCACAGTGTATATAGAGCTCCAGAGTGTATATAGAGCTCCACTGTGTATATATAGAGCTCCACAGTGTATATAGAGCTCCACTGTGATTATGAAGCTCTACAGCTCCACTGTTTATATATAGAGCTCCACAGTATATACAGTATAGAGCTCCACAGTGTATATAGAGCTCCACAGTGTATATAGAGTTCCATTGTGATTATGAAGCTCTACAGCTCCACTGTTTATATAAAGAGCTCCACAGTGTATATAGTGCTCCACTGTGCATATAGAGCTACACTGTGTATATATAGAGCTCTACACTGTAGAGTTGTGACAGGAAGAGCAGGTGAAGTTGACTCTATGCGTGTCCAAGGTGAGGTTGTGTAGCATGATGGATGTAGACACATGATGGATGGAGCACAACCAGACCTCTGCCTCCTTCCTGCAAACAGCTCACATCAATAACAACATGGAGGGAGAGAGGCAGAGACAAGGGAGAGAGAGGCAGAGACAAGGGAGAGAGAGGCAGAGACAAGAGAGAGAGAGGCAGAGAGAAGAGAGAGAGATGGAGAGAGAGAGTATGTTGTTATATCAACTGGCAAGAAGATTTTTGAAAACAGTCATCACACCAAAGCAACTGTGACAGTGTTTTTAGATAACCTCTTTCCCCATCCACCTCCCTCTCTCCTCCTCCTCTCTCTCTCTACCTCCACCTCCCTCTCTCCTCCTCCTCTCTCTCTCTACCTCCACCTCCCTCTCTCCTCCTCCTCCTCTCTCTCTCTATCTCCACCTCCCTCTCTCTACCTCCTCCTCTCTCTCTCCACCTCCACCTCCCTCTCTCTACCTCCACCTCCCTCTCTCCTCCTCCTCTCTCTCTCTACCTCCTCCTCTCTCTCTATCTCCACCTCTCTCTCTCTATCTCCACCTCTCTCTCTCTCTCTCTCTCTCTCTCTCTCTCTCTCTCTCTCTCTCTCTATCTCCATCTCCCTCTCTCCTCCTCCTCCTCTCTCTCTCTATCTCCACCTCCCTCTCTCTACCTCCTCCTCTCTCTACCTCCTCCTCCTCTCTCTATCTCCACCTCCCTCTCTCCTCCTCCTCCTCTCTCTTTATCTCCACCTCCCTCTCTCTACCTCCACCTCCCTCTCCTGATACCCCGCCCTCTCTCTACCTCCCCATATATATATATATATATATATATATATATATATATATATATATATATATATATATATATATATATATATGTATAAATGTTTCTTTTTTCATTTTATTAATTCATTGGTTTCAATAAGTTCCCATCATATTATAGAAAACATGACTGAAGTCAACTCCATGATTGAATGTGTGTTTCAGAACCGAAGAACTCTGGGAATAGTTTGTTGGGAGCCGATGAGCCGCTGGCTCTGGTCCAGAGGGAAAGCTCTCTGTTCTTATCGTTGACTTATTTCTCCTCCTGGTCCGCATGACCAGGGAACCATCACCAGCCCTCCTCTGGAAGCTAAAGCGTCTCCATTTAGTGCTCCAGCGGTTCCTTAGCCCTGTCTGGCTAGATAAGCTGATCGGGAGTCAGCCTGGCCCGACTCTTATGCTGGCTCCCGGAGGGTATAGCGGGCAGCACCAGGAACTCACGATAGCTACAACAGCTACGATAGTCATGGATTCCATCTTGGTTGAACCACAAACAGCCTTATCTCCTCCATCCAGCCAATAGAACACTAGCTTCCCCTCTGCTCTTATCCTTTCCAATCAAAGTGTTTGAAACGTTGGTCTGTCTGTAATATAGTTTACCACGTAGGGTCGACTCAACACCACACATAATTCAATATCACCCTCATTTGGTGCACCAAGTGCTGAGAGAAGGGCAGAAATAACGTCTTTCCGACATTTATATGTTAAATTTGTTTCACGTTTCCATTTTTATTATGCTCTGAAAACTTTGATTTCCATCCTATCTATTTGTGTCCATATTAGTTAGCTTGCTAATATTGTGCTAAAAATAGCTCTGGCTAGCTCTAGCTAGCTAGCTCTGGCTAATACAGACCATTCCGATGACATTCCAGACAGCAGACTCCAGCATCCAGCAGGGGTGATTCACATCAAACAGACCATGTTTCTACCTCGCCCACATGCAGACACAGAACACAGAAACCCTCCAACGTGAAGCCTACTTCATGAAGGAGAGGGACTAAACATGAAGCCACTTGATGAACTGAACCCAACAGGAGCTCTTCAGGTCTTCTGTGGCTACCGTCTGTCCCAGGGGGAGCCTCTGAAACAGAAAGCTCTCAGAGACCCAGCAGAGGGTGCTCAGCGACACCGCCCACCCTCGGTAATATATGTTGCTCTGGTGGAAACTTCTTTACGATGTTGACATTGGCAAAGCAACTGCGATCCTCCTCTTGGTATGAGTCCATGGCGGGTGTCACTGATGTATTCAGAGGGCTGTGAGGTGATGGAGCAGGCCTTGTTAAACTTGATTTAGTTACAATAGATGTGCGGTTGAATCATGTTGACGGCTGGCGTTAATAGGAGGCGCCACAGCCCATTTGGTGTGGTTGATGGTGATTAAGGAGGCTTCCCTCCGCCGTCTCTCTACAGATCTTTGTTCGCTGTGCTGATGGAAAATGCTACAGCTACCCCTCAGGGCGCATTAGGTGAGCACCTCTGGATGTCTGAATGTACATACTGCTTTTATTTATCACCTGCCCTTAAAACTATCTCCGTGCATGGAAGGGGAAGTCATGTTAGACATGTGGAGTGAACCAATATCAACAGATAAATATTACCATTAATCTAAACTCTCAAAATCCAAATCTGCTGAGATCCAGAGATCTTCATGTTGTGATGGATAAAGTTAGGGTTAGGAACAGTGGGAGCAGCAATAGTAGTAGTAGTAGTTGTGACCTGTGATTGGTTGTTGATTTGTGATCTGACTTCCTGATCACTTGTCTGAGGCGGGGAAAGAGAGGGGGGGTTTGTATATCCGACTGGGGATGGGCTAGGCTATCGCTAGGCTATTGCTAGGCTATCACAAGGCTATTGATAGGCTATCGCTAGGTGGTATCGCTAGGTGGAATCGCTGCTACACTGGAACCACGTCCATGCAGATCCCCCTGTCAACAGTTGAACACACCTGAACACACCTGAACACACCTGAACACATCTGAATCCTCTACACCTTGAGGTATTCTGTGTTTGGCTGAGAGGATTCTTGGACAGTGAACCTCTAGGGAACGGCCCACTGTTCTGTTGAGGCCCGTTGGCCGTCCTCGCTGTTAAAGGCTCAGCTGACATCTTTTAAAGGGGACGCATTATAACACCTGGTGTGAGTGTGATTAGCCATAAAAAATTGCATCACTAGTGGGCGTGTCCACCTTTGATGTCAGAAGAGGCTGATTTCTTTCCAAATGGCTTGTAGCAGCTAATCCCACTCACACCTGCTGTCATGATATGTCCCCTTTAACGGTCGATCTCTTGATCTGCCGAGTGTTAGGAGAGAGGAGGTTCTCCTCTCCGTCCCACAGAGGAGGAGGAGGAGGAGGAGGAGGCTTCAGCCCGACAAGGCCTTTCATCAGCACACCCCTCCTCTCCTTCCTCCTCCTCACCTGCTCCTCTTCCTCCTCTGGTAGTGAGATCCTGTGTCTGTCGACGGCCTCGCTTCGTATCGCTGATGAAAGGCTGAGAGCTGAGGCTGATGAAACGCTCCCCTCCCTCCCTCCCCCTCCCTCCCCCCCCCCCCCCCCCCTCCTCCCCCCCGGCCGTCAGACGCTGATTCTCAGATGAAGGCTCGCAGCCGGGCCGTTTGCGAGCATTTGAAGGAGGAGGGAGGAGGAGGAGGGGACGTTTGAAAATACAAGGTTCACAATGAAACGCCCGCCCTCCTCAGTCTGTTTGAAGCTGAGCGAGTCTGCCCCAAATGGCAGGCCGACGCCGACGCACTCATGGTGATGGAGCCGGGCCGGCTAATGCAGGGCTAGCCTACAAGCCTCGCCTCTATTGCAGGGCTATTCTTGTAGCCGAGCCTCTACGGCAGGGCTAGGCTACAAGCCTTGCCTCTACTGCAGGGTTAGGCTACAAGCCTCGCCTCTTCTGTGGGGCTAGGGTGAGGAAGAGCGAGAGGGAGAGAGAGAGAGAGAGAGACAGAGAGAGAGAGAGAGAGAGAGAGAGAGAGAGAGAGAGAGAGAGAGAGAGAGAGAGAGAGAGAGAGAGACAGAGAGAGAGACAGAGAGAGAGAGAGAGATACACAGTGAGAGAGAGAGAGAGAGAGAGAGAGAGAGAGAGAGAGAGAGAGAGAGAGAGAGAGAGAGAGAGAGAGAGAGAGAGAGGGAGACACAGCGAGAGAGAGAGGGAGAAACAGTGAGAGAGAGAGGGAGAGAGAGAGAGAGAGAGGGAGAGAGAGAGAGTGAGAGAGAGAGAGGGAGACACAGTGAGAGAGAGAGAGGGAGACAAAGTGAGAGAGAGAGGGAGAGATACACAGTGAGAGAGAGAGAGAGAGAGAGAGAGAGAGAGAGAGAGAGAGGGAGACACAGCGAGAGAGAGAGGGAGACACAGTGAGAGAGAGAGGGAGACACAGTGAGAGAGAGAGAGAGAGAGAGAGAGAGAGAGAGAGAGAGAGAGAGAGAGAGAGAGAGAGAGAGAGAGAGAGAGACAGTGAGAGAGAGAGAGAGAGAGAGAGAGAGAGAGAGAGAGAGAGAGAGAGAGAGAGAGAGAGAGAGAGAGAGAGAGGGAGACACAGCGAGAGAGAGAGGGAGACACAGTGAGAGAGAGAGAGAGAGAGAGACAGTGAGAGAGAGAGAGAGAGAGAGAGAGAGAGAGAGAGAGAGAGAGAGAGAGAGAGAGAGAGAGAGAGAGAGAGTAAGAGAGAGAAGGAGACACAGTGAGAGAGAGAGAGGGAGACACAGTGAGAGACAGAGGGGAAGACACAGTGAGAGAGAGAGAGAGAGAGAGAGAGAGAGAGAGAGAGAGAGAGAGAGAGAGAGAGAGACACACAGTGAGAGAGAGAGAGAGAGAGAGAGAGAGAGAGAGAGAGAGAGAGAGAGAGAGAGAGAGAGAGAGAGAGAGAGAGAGAGAGAGAGAAAGTCCATGCAGTGCCCTGCTCTCTGTCTATGCTGATAGGCCGGTGACCCCCCCTTGCCATTAGCCGCCACTGTGCGAGCCGCAGCTGCAGCTAATCCTTAGCGCCACATGCTACTAAGAACACTTCCTGTTTGACCTTTGTCACATGACCAGCATCAAAGCCCTGCTGGGTCCAGGAGACGACATGATCCTGATAGCTGAGTTTCATCCAATGGGGCGAGCCCGTCGGCCCCCCCGAGGGGGTGTGAGGCGCGTTGGAGAGTAGCTAAAATGGCTGCCTGGTTTTGTTCTGCTGGGGCTGCGTCCGGTCGTCCTTTAGTCCTCCATGAAGCCAGGCGACTGGGATCATTTGATCCTGTGGTCATGTGATCATGTGGTCATGTGATCATGTGGTAATGTGATCATGCGTCCTGTGTCTCCCAGCGAGCTGACCTGGCCGTTGCCCCCCTCACCATCACCTACATGAGGGAGAAGGTGGTGGACTTCTCCAAGCCCTTCATGGGCATGGGCATCAGCATCCTCTACCGCAAGCCCAACACCACCAACGCCGGCTTCTTCTCCTTCCTGAACCCCATGACCCCTGACATCTGGGTCTACATCCTGCTGGCCTACCTGGGCGTCAGCTGTGTGCTCTTTGTCATCGCCAGGTACGTCCCAGACACAAGGTTCTTAGTTACATCCACGTGAGATCCCCTGTTCATCTGTGACCAGCACGCCCGACCTGCACCATCCTACGCTTATTAATATCCTGTAACCCCTTACCCTAACCCTAACCCTAACCTTCAAACCCTAACCCTACCCCTTACCCTAACACAACCCTAAACCTCACCCCTGACTCTCACCCTAAACCCTAACACTAACCCCTAACCCTAACCATAACCTTAACACAACCCCAACCCTAACGCTAACCTTCAAACCCTAACCTTAACCTTCATACCCTAACCATAACCTTCATACCCTAACCCTAACACAACCCTCACACTAAACTAGCCCTGACCCTGCCTTCCTTACATCAGGGGGCTGTGATGAAATGGCTAAATAAATAGCTTGAAACGCTTAAATGCTTTTCTGCACATTATTTGTATCAGGTAAGTGTTTGACAACCCCTCTTCTGTAAAGATAACCTGAGGTCATGAGACCTTCTTTAGCTTGAGGAACGTCCTCAGACAAACTCACTGCTCCCTGATGTAGTGAACGGTGGCCTTTGTGACCTGACGGCCCCTGGCTGTCCATGCAGGCAAGAGGAGCCGTCTCACCTGGTTGATCTCTCTGTTCCTCCATGGTTCTCTGTTGTCACTTGTTTTGTTTTAGAGGAGGTGCAACCCTTTCCTTGTGTGCAGTGGAAGCCAAAACCAAAGCGCCTGCTGCCAGCTCAACTCTTTCCTCCATTCTCTGTCAAATCCAATTTCCTGAATCATTCATTGCGTTTTGGAAATGTTTTGAAAGGAATACATGACATACCTGCAAAGCAAAAGAAAAGGGCTTTGACATTTATGTATTATTCTTGAAACTGAAAATCACCCCATTTCTCCCTGGGATGATTTCCCTCAGCAGGCAGGGACGTCTTTGATCTGCATTTGCTTAAAAACATCCATGGCATTAATCAGTGGTAAATATATAATGATGGGAGTTGATGGCTGTAATTGGCTTAAAGTGATTTACATTTAACACACTTTTGTAACTCACAGACGCCACACAAAATAAGCCATTTTATGAATATTCCGGAAACAGAAAAGAGGCAGTAATTTGGTGAAATGTCACCGGCTTCCTACTCGTCATGGAAGGCTATTGTTGGAGGATTCAGTTGCTGTTTATTCCAATTGGCTCTTGAGGAAGTTAAGATGTGCAGCTGAGAGCAAACAGCTGCACGGTTTAACCGCCAAAGTGGATTCATTTGAGCGCGTGGCGTGCGTGCGGCCATGCAT
This sequence comes from Gadus morhua, assembly GCF_902167405.1. Lineage (NCBI taxonomy): Eukaryota > Metazoa > Chordata > Actinopteri > Gadiformes > Gadidae > Gadus > Gadus morhua. The sequence goes on from NC_044053.1 coordinate 986,063, forward strand.
ACCGATCCTGGTTTATGCGTTGCGTTTGGTTGTCTTTAAGAGGCCATCAGAGACTGCGAGGGGCTCAGGGAGGGATGGAGATATCTTCCAGGGCAGGGAATAGAAAGCGACAGCTAAAAGGAGATGTCATAGTAGTGAATTATTAATGTTCGACTGAGGAACGATCTGCTCTAACAGATTAAACGGAGGTCGCTCGCTGACGGTAGCGCCGGCTTTTGTTTTACATCAAACTGAATAACCTTTTAATCACTCATACGGTCAAACTATATCGGCACAAAGCTTTTCTTTTTCTGCCTTCTTCTCAAAGGAGACGCAGGAGGGCCTCGTTTCCTTTGATCCAAACGGCCTCACCTTGAGGGCTGCTGCGTTGTTCAGCTGACTCACCTCTCAGACCGCTGGTCAGCTGACTCACCCCTCAGACCGCTGGTCAGCTGACTCACCTCTCAGACCGCTGGTCAGCTGACTCACCTCTCAGACCGCTGGTCAGCTGACTCACCTCTCAGACCGCTGGTCAGCTGACTCACCTTTAGGACCGCTGCGTTGGTCAGCTGACTCCATCTGCCACTGCCTCTTCCATCGTAGATCAAATGTCTCAGGGAACCAGGCTGTCAGAAACCTTATAACTCAAGCAGTTTGAGTTAGGGTCCCCACCGCGCTGGGGAGACCGTCCACCCACCCCTCAGAGAAGCCCAGCTGACCCGGGGCGGCCTGGGTTACGAGGCCCTGTCGATGTCACATCCAGAGAACAGTTCTTACTGCTAACCCTAACCCTATGCACATCGAGAGAACAGTACTTACTGCTAACCCTATGTCACATCCAAATAACAGTTATTAGTGCTAACCCTAACCCTATGTCACATCCAAAGAACAGTTTCACTGCCAGCTCTATATCACATCCAAAGAACAGTTCTCACTGCTAAATCTATGTCACATCCAAAGAACAGTTCTTACTGCTAACCCTAACACTATGTCACATCCAAGTAACAGTTCTTACTGCTAACCCTATGTCACATCCAAATAACAGTTTTTACCGCTAACCCTATGTCACATCCAGAGAATAGTTCTTACTGCTAACCCTAACCCTATGTCACATCCAGAGAACAGTACTTACTGCTAACCCTATGTCACATCCAAAGAACAGTTATTAGTGCTAACCCTAACCCTATGTCACATCCAAATAACAGTTCTTACTGCTAACCCTAACACTATGTCACACCCAAAGAAAAGTTCTTACTGCTAACCCTATGTCACATCCAAATAACAGTTCTTACCGCTAACCCTATGTCACATCCAGAGAACAGTTCTTACTGCTAACCCTAACCCTATGTCACATCCAAAGAACAGTTATTAGTGCTAACCCTAACCCTATGTCACATCCAAATAACAGTTCTTACTGCTAACCCTATGTCACATCCAAATAACAGTTGTCATTGCTGTACCTAACCCTATGTCTCATCCAAAAAATATTTCTTACTGCTAACCCTAACCCCAAGACACATCCAAAGTACAGTTCTTACTGCTAACCCTATGTCACATCCAAATAACAGTTAGTAGCCCTACCCCTATGTCACATCCAAAGAACAGTTCTTACTGCTATCCCTATGTCACATCCAAATAACAGTTCTTACTGCTAACCCTATGTCACATCCAAATATCAGTTATTAGTGCTAACCCTAACCCTATGTCACATCCAAAGAACAGTTATCAGTGCTAACCCTAACCCTATGTCACATCCAGAGAACAGTTCTTACTGTTAACCCTAACCCTATGTCACGTCCAAAGAAAAGTTCTTAGTGCTAACCCTAACCCTATGTCAAATCCAAATAACAGTTCTCACTGCAAGCCCTAAGTCACATCCAAATAACAGTTCTTAGTGCTAACCCTAACCCTATGTCACATCCAAATAACAGTTTTTACTGCTAACCCTAACCCTATGTCACATCCAAATAACAATTCTTAGTGCAAACCCTATATCACATCCAAAGAACAGTTCTAAATGCTAGCCCTAACCCTAAGTCACATACAAAGAACAGTTCTTAGCCCTAACCCTAAGTCACATACAAAGAACAGTTCTTACTGCTAACCCTATGTCACATCCAAAGAACAGTTCTTACTGCTAACCCTAACCCTATGTCACATCCAAAGAACAGTTCTAAATGCTAGCCCTAACCCTAAGTCACATACAAAGAACAGTTCTTACTGCTAACCCTATGTCACATCCAAAGAACAGTTCTTACTGCTAACCCTAACCCTATGTCACATCCAAAGAACAGTTCTTAGCCCTAACCTTATGTCACATCAAAAGAACAGTTCTTACTGCTAACCCTAAGTCACATACAAAGAACAGTTCTTACTGCTAACCCTAACCCTATGTCACATCCAAAGAACAGTTCTTAGCCCTAACCCTATGTCACATCAAAAGAACAGTTCTTACTGCTAACCCTAAGTCACATCCAAAGAACAGTTCTTAGTGCTAACCCTAAGTCACATCCAAAGAACAGTTATTAGTGCTAACCCTAAGTCACATCCAAACAACAGCTCTTAGTGCTAACCCTAACTCCATGCCCTTTTCATTATGAATAAACCTAAGATGACAAAAGCTGCAGCTCTATCAGTGTTGAAATATTAAAATAGTCTCCATTTATTAAACCTATGCCATATTTTATATAGTGATAACTTGACTTGATTCACATTCAGCTCAATGTTGGCCCCTGTCCTCTACATTTTTATATTTAAATTGAAATGTTTTGGTCCCTAACTGTAAATACACACTCGGGGTTCAGTGCCACGTCTAAAACACACTTTCACCATTGAGGCAGAGTTTCCTTTGCTAAATGTGTTTTGGAAGGCTAGCAGGCTAATCATAGCTCTGCTCGTGGACAGCTGTCTGTGGAGAGGCTTCAACCCCACATTATCTGACGCCGGCACCATCCAATTTCACCAGCAGCGAGCGCTTTGGGAAAAAAACATGGAAAAGTCAGTTTGAAAAACTCTTCAACATCAGGGAGGAAAGAAGGTGACATTTAGCATGTCTTATCTCCGCTAGCGGGCTGGTGTTGAGGGATTCTTGGCGCGCGTCAGTGGATGTCTTTGCTAAACGCCAGAGATACTATAAAATGAAAGATCTGCTGATTTCTCTGCAGTCGTCGCTTGATGTCTAAAATAGTTTGAACACATTTTTTGCCTTAAGTAAGAAGAAGAGATATAATCGAAATAAACCATTGACTACGGTTACCGAATGGACGATGAAATAAAGGACATTATTGGGACCCTCAACTTTTTAAAAGATCACCTAAAGATGACAACAGTTTTCCAAAAAAACTTGGAAAATAACGAAAGGCAAAACGCCCTGGTTCCATTCCCACGCTGGTGATATGCTACATGTCATTCCCACGCTGGTGCTATGCTACATGTCATTCCCACGCTGGTGCTATGCTACATGTCATTCCCACGCTGGTGCTATGCTACATGTCATTCCCACGCTGGTGCTATGCTACATGTCATTCCCACGCTGGTGCTATGCTACATGTCATTCCCACGCTGGTGCTATGCTACATGTCATTTCCACGCTGGTGCTATGCTACATGTCATTCCCACGCTGGTGCTATGCTACATGTCATTCCCACGCTGGTGCTATGCTACATGTCATTCCCACGCTGGTGCTATGCTACATGTCATTCCCACGCTGGTGCTATGCTACATGTCATTCCCACGCTGGTGCTATGCTACATGTCATTCCCACGCTGGTGCTATGCTACATGTCATTCCCACGCTGGTACTATGCTACATGTCATTCCCACGCTGGTGCTATGCTACATGTCATTCCCACGCTGGTGCTATGCTACATGTCATTCCCACGCTGGTGCTATGCTACATGTCATTCCCACGCTGGTGCTATGCTACATGTCATTCCCACGCTGGTGCTATGCTACATGTCATTCCCACACTGGTGCTTTGCTACATATCATTCCCAAGCTGATGCTATGCTACATGTTATTCCCACGCTGGTGCTATGCTACGTGCTAAGCCTTATTCCCCTTTTCTTCTCAGCCTCATCCAGACATAAGGTCCCATTAGTTGGCCTCAGTCAGGGAGCAGAACAAAGAGCCTGTGTTCAGTGTTGGTCTATCCCTCCAGGTTCAGCCCCTACGAGTGGTACGACGCCCATCCCTGTAACCCCGGCTCCGACGTGGTGGAGAACAACTTCACCCTCTTCAACAGCTTCTGGTTCGGAGTGGGGTCCCTGATGCAGCAAGGTACGGCAGCCCAGGCCCTCCGTCCTTCTCCCCCCAGCTCCACCACCTCCTCCACCTCCTCTCCCTACGTCACCTCCTCCTGTACCTCCACCTTCCCCGGCTGCGTGCTGTCAGCCCCCTCCGCCCTGCACGGAGTCGGAGACGCAGGGCTGACAGCAGTGAGCGGAGCTCAGCCCTACAAGACAGGAGCGGGTTGTTGTGACTCCCCCACTGCTGGATGGGGGGGGGAGCACTTGTCAGAGGTTGTCAGGCGTGGAAGGGAAGAGATCGCTGTGTTTGTTTCTCCATCATAACCCTAGTGGTTCACAGCGCTACAAAGAGAGAGGGCCTGAGAGCACATCGTGTCTGACTCATGTCAGCTGTTTGGTACGCTAGGAGCAGCCACATTGAGGCTAGTTTAAAGATAGGCTACGGTAGCATATTGCTAGTTTAGTAGCCTGATGCAAGTGTAGCATGAGGCAGGCTAGTGTAGCCTGGGCTAGGGTAGCATGAGGCTAGGGTAGCATGAGGCTAGCGTAGCACGAGGCTAGTGTAGCCTGGACTACTATATCATGAGGCTATTGTAGCATGAGGCTAGGGTAGCATGAGGCTAGCGTAGCATGAGGCTAGTGTAGCCTGGACTACTGTAGCATGAGGCTAGTGTTGCCCAATGCACCTTGAACTGCCCTGACCTGCTGTGGTCAAACCAGATGTAAAATATGTCTGGTGGTATCTATATCAGATCTAGCGATATTTCTATATTCAATATTCAAAAACCCATCCATTAATTCATCTATCCTTCCATCCATCTCCAGTCCATCCATCCATATACCTGTATATATTTATTTGATGTGTTACAGAGCTAGGTACCTGAAAGTGATGGTGGTAACAGAATACCTCGGGTCAGCCGGTTATGTGAGGCTGTGTCATATTTATAGTTTTCTCTGTAGCTCCACAGAAACAGAAGAACAGTCATTGAATACGATCCTCAGTGTCTCCTTTTAAACGCGGAACCCTTTTAAACCAAACAGTATAAAAGCAGACGTTTTTACCCCGAGTGATTCTGTACGGCCTGTTATGAGATTATAACGCTCATGAGTCAGACACTCCTGTTCAGCTCTGTCCTGGAAAACAGAAACACTCAGTTGAGACAGGTGGCGGTGTAGCTTAGGAGCAGTTAGCGTAGCTGTTAGCGTAGCTTAGTGTCACTGCTTGACGGAGAAAAGGTTCAAACTCTTTTTAAGATGCCTCCATCTGGCTGGGCGGAAGTTTGCGCCCAAACACAGCAAGATAATGTTACTATTTTCCAGCCATATATATAAATATGTACTGTATGTTTACATGTAGATATGCATGCATGTATATATATATATGTATATTGTGTCGTTTTATTACCCTTCTTATCCTTGATGTGACGGGAGTTTCAGAAGTGCTTTTAGTTTCTATTGTGTCTGAGGGCTCTTAAGGGCCGCTGCTAATCGCTGCTACGTTCACCTCGGGCCTCTGAGGGCCCTCCCGAGGGCTCCCCCTGAGGGCCCCCCCTGAGGGCCCCCCCTGAGGGCCCCCCCTGAGGGCCCCCCCCCGAGGGCCCCCCCCGAGGGCCCCGTCAGTACACAGGAGGGCCCTGAGCCAGCTCCCCCGGGAGGAGACGACGGCTTCAGGGTGGAGGACAGAGGAGCACGCTCAGCGGTCACCTGGCGCTACACCGTGCTAACGCTAGCGCTTCACCATGCTAACGCTAGCGCTCCACTTAGCTAACGCTAGCGCTCCACCGTGCTAGCGCTCCACCGTGCTAATGTTAGCGTTCCACTGTGCTAACGTTAGTGCTGCACCAAGCTAATGCTAGCGCTTCACCGAGCTAACGCTAGCGCCTCACCGTGCTAACACTTGCGCTTGACCATGCTAACACTAGTGCTCCAACGTGCTAACGCTATTGCTCAACCGTGCTAACGCTAGCGCTCAACTTAGCTAACGCTAGCGCTCCACCATGCTTATGCTAGCACTCCACTGTGCTAACGCTAGCGCTCGACCGTGCTAATAAAAGCGCTCCACTGGAGGAGGCCCAGTGAGGAAGGAGGAGAGGAGGAGCCACAGTGAGGAGAGAGGAGAGGAGGAGGTATAGTGAAGAGAGAGAAGGAGAGGAGAAGGCACAGTGAGGAGAGAGGAGAGGAGCCACAGTGAGGAGAGGAGGAGCAGGAGGAGGCCCAGTGAGGAAGGAGGAGAGGAGGAGAGGAGGAGCCACAGAGAGGAGAGGAGGAGCCACAGTGAGGAGAGGAGGCACGGTGAGGAGTGGAGGAGCAGGAGGAGGCCCAGTGAGGAAGGAGGAGAGGAGGAGTAGGAGGAGCCACAGTGAGGAGAGAGGAGAGGAGCCACAGTGAGGAGAGACGAGAGAAGGAGGCACGGTGAGGTTTGATGCTGATGCTTCGGCCCTGGAGGGAGCGCGGTGTTCAGCAGTTGGTAGCATAGTGCTAACACCGCGGAGCTAATACCGCAGAGCACTGGATCAGGTGGACCAGCCCTCACAGCGGTCTGATACCAGAGCAGGGTGAGTCTCCTCCTCATGGACCTGTGGGCCATCCCCTGGAGGTCACCCTGGATGATCTGCTGAAGGCAAGGCTACCGGCTACAGGCTACAGGCAACAGGCTACAGGCTACAGGCTACGGGCTACAGGCTACAGGCTACAGGCTACAGGCTACAGGCTACAGGCTACAGGCTACCTGCTACCTGCTACAGGCTACCTGCTACAGGCTACAGGCTACCTGCTACTGGCTACCTGCTACAGGTTACAGGCTACAGGCTACCTGCTACTGGCTACCTGCTACAGGCTACAGGCTACAGGCTACCTGCTACCTGCTACTGGCTACTGGCTACAGGCTACCTGCTACCTGCTACTGGCTACAGGCTACCTGCTACCAGCTACCTGCTACTGGCTACAGGCTACCTGCTACCTGCTACTGGCTACTGGCTACAGGCTACCTGCTACCTGCTACTGGCTACAGGCTACAGGCTTGTGTTGGTCTCCACCTCCTCTCCCCTGGTGTGTCCCCCTGGTGTGTCTCCCTGGTGTGTCTCCCTGGTGTGTCTCCCTGGTGTGTCCCCCTGGTGTGTCCCCCTGGTGTGTCTCCCTGGTGTGTCCCCCTGGTGTGTCTCCCTGGTGTGTCTCCCTGGTGTGTCTCCCTGGTGTGTTTGTCAGGGCGTCATGGACGCAGTCGTCTCACGCTGCTGCCGCCAAACGTTGTGACAGCCGCTGAAATGGAAGCGTTTGGTTTGACGCAGCAGCCGAGGCCAACGACACATGAAGCCTGGCAGCTCGTCCAGAGTCACAGACCTCGGAGGAAACACCACAAACACTTGGAGAGGAAGCCGGGCTGTCACAACAAACATGAGTCCCATCATAACCCACCGAGGGCTGGGAAACCGTCGGCAACACGCTGGAATCCAACTCAGGAACAAACTGTCATTCATGCATGGTTCATTAGCTTTCATTGTAAAGCCAGGTGTAAATGTGGGTTAGCTGAGTCCTGATGATGTCCAACGTTATAGACAGGAACGGTCCTGCTGAGGTCAGAGTTCACAACAGGAAACACCCTGGTGATGTGAGAGTACGGCCAAGGATCTCCCCGATGATGTCAGAGTACGGCCCAGGATTTGTCCTGAAGATATCAGAGTGACATACAGGAGGTTTCCTTGTGATGTCAGTGTGAGCTGCTAGCAGGAGAAAGAGAAGATGTTTTATTTTTCAATCTCCCAAGTCAAAGGAAAAGTGAAATGACTTTCAGAAGAGAGTTAGAAAGCTATCAGAGCAGCGCTAGGGCGCACAGAGCCTCCACCCCAACGTAAAGCTTTCATATCACCACTCAACATGAAGGGAATTTGATTTATTTTTCTCTACAAAATAGTTTTCTCTGAGATAGAGGCGCCTTGGTGCAGTTGTACATGAGCAGTGATACCTCTGAAGCAAGGTGATAACTAATGATCAGCATAATAATCTGAATTAGACTTTATAGTGATCCATAACATGTTACGGTACGGAGAGAAACTACAACAGAATCTTAGAAGGCTATATTACATTTGTGCTCCATCTTGTAGTGTGTATTGTATTTTGCTCCCTATCCGTCCTCTGAGATGAACAGTATCTCATTTCATCTCATCTTCAGAAACTCACTTTATCCCTACCTCTCTCTCCTCCTCCACCTTGAGAAGACGGAGCCAGGAGAAGGAGGAAGAGGAGCCTCGGCCTAAATAATCTCTGGAAGGACGCTTATATTACAGGAGAAGTATTACAGGAGACACACGTCCTTCTGAACAGAAAACATCAAGCACATTGACACGCTTTTATTTTGTTCTTCAAGGAAAAACCTAAAGCATATTGACAAGCTTTCATTTTGTACTTCAAGGAAAAAACCTGAAGCACATTGAAGCGCTTTTATTTTCTTGGCACTCCACGTCCAATCTGCTGTGTATCTGTTAGAGCGCGGCGGTGCCAATGTTCTCTGCTGACAACAGTATTTTATAGCGTGAGCGTGGATTCACTCGGCCGCGTGTTGTCCTCTCTCTCTCCGTCCGCCGGCCGGGCGAGCTGCTCTCCTCGGAGAGGGCGTTGTGCCGCCGTCTCAGCCTTTGTGAAAACACAAAGGACGAATCCAATCAAATTTAGCGAGGAGGTTAAAACCTGACCACTCACACCCCCACCCCAACACCTCCCCCAGTGGGCTGGTTACTCTTCAGAATTGGCCTCATAAATCTTCCGTGTAGAGGAGAGGAGGGTGAGGAACCCAAGGGCATGTTAGAGGTTGTCAGAAAGCAGAGCTAAAGTAACTTTGACACCTCCACACAGTCAGGGACATGGTAAACACTACGCTGATATCCCTCTGCAGTCACTGAGCTCTACCACACGGAGAACAATACAGCATCAGTGAACTGAACCACATACAACACAGTTAAACACCCAGTAAACAACGTTCAATATGGAGGAAGACCTTACTTTACATTGGCAGGAGAGAGACACCGTTTCACACAGGGCGTATGTTCCACCTGACAGAGACACCGTTTCACACAGGGCGTATGTTCCACCTGACAGAGACACCGTTTAAGACAGGGCGTAGGGTTAGCACCTGAGAGAGGGAGCGTCTGAGTGGTGAACCGGAACCTGCCTTGTGTCTGTGCTCTGATTGGGCGGTTCCTGACCCTGCCTTGTGTCTGTGCTCTGAATGGGCGGTTCCTGACCCTGCCTTGTGTCTGTGCTCTGATTGGGCGGTTCCTGACCCTGCCTTGTGTCTGTGCTCTGATTAGGTGGTTCCTGACCCTGCCTTGTGTCTGTGCTCTGATTGGGCGGTTCCTGACCCTGCCTTGTGTCGTGGCTCTCCCCAGGTTCAGAGCTGATGCCCAAGGCCCTTTCCACCAGGATCATCGGGGGCATCTGGTGGTTCTTCACCCTGATCATCATCTCCTCCTACACCGCTAACCTGGCCGCCTTTCTCACCATCGAGAGGATGGACTCGCCCGTGGAGTCCGCCGACGACATCGCCAAGCAGACCCGCATCGACTACGGCGTGGTGAAAGACGGCGCCACCATGACCTTCTTCAAGGTCAGCAGCACAGGGTTCAAGTTGTTTAACACCTGAGACGGAGGCAGAATCAGATAAACGTTGTGTATACAGCGCTTTTTCAACAAAGTGCTGTACAAGGGAGATTACACAACAGTTATCGGTCCTTTGTTTAGAAGAAGAAACCAGAGGAGATGTCCCGCTACTTGGTTAGGAGAAAGCTCAACTAATGAGGTATGTTTAAAGAGGTTGTTTGAACATTTGGACGTTGAGGACACCCCTCTGGCAGACAGTTCCAGAGAGGAGAAGCAGAAGATTGATTGCAAATTTAATCCAAACCAATCGAAAAAGTAGATGATGATGATAGGCTTTTCCCCTAGTTTGATTGTGTTTCCCGGGTTCAAAACATTTATATTTCATGGTGAAAACCAACTCGTATAAACATGAGAATCCCTCAGGCTTACTCCTCTCTTCACAGAACTTTCCGTCTCCTTACAGAGAGCCTGTTGGCCGCCCAAACAGAATCAATACCCAGTGAATATATGTATGTGAGCTACAGTATGGAGCTAATCCCCAGTCAGAGCATTCTGCTTCTCCTACCCTTCTCCACAGCGTTTGAAATTCTTCCCCCATACAGATTTTTTTATTTCAAACTTTCAGCTTTGGCCTGCAGGGTTTTGACATATTTTTTTATTATTTCTGGATCAGCCTCAGATGCTCCTGTTGTTTTTGCTGAATAACTCAATCCACAGTTTTCTGAGAAGGAAAAAGATAATGCACATTCCTGTGGAAGGTCCGGCATTGCTGACGGAGTATTCTGAGGTGGTGGATAGTATGTTTGTTTACACACTGGAGCTAACTCTGGGATGGTATTTGTTGGTAAATGTTCGACCTGCTGTACCTCATAATATTTTATTCTATTTTTATTTCCTATTCTTATTCATAATTGGATTTCACTCTGCATCAAACATACAGGGGAAAAAGATAGCTACATACATCTTGATATACATGTGACAACTTTTTACTTGTTTTTCGTATTTTATCTGTAAAGATTTACATTTCAGAACGGGAGCAGAATTAAAGTAGATAAAGATGAACCCCCGGCCTCTCTCTGGTCCGCATCCTCACTACTGTATGAAGATACACTAACCCACTGTTCTGAATCCACTAACCCCCTTTTCTGAATCCACCAACCCCCTGTTCTGAATCAATTAACCCCCTGTTCTGAATCGACTAACCCCCTGGTCTGAATCCACTAACCCCCTGTTCTTAATCCACTAAACCCTTGGTCTGAATCCACTAACCCCTGTTCTGAATCCACTAACCCCCTGTTCTGAATCAATTAACCCCCTGTTCTGAATCCACTAACCCCCTGTTCTGAATCAAATAACCCCCTGTTCTGAATCAATTAACCCCCTGTTCTGAATCCACTAACCCCTTGTTCTGAATCCACTAACCTCCTGTTCTGAATCCACTAACCCCCTGGTTTGAATCCACTAACCCACTGGTCTGAATCCACTAACCCACTGGTCTGAATCCACTAACCCCCTGGTCTTAATCCACTAACCCCCTGTTCTGAATCCACTAACCCACTGGTCTGAATCCACTAACCCCCTGTTCTGAATCCACTAACCCCCTGGTCTTAATCCACTAACCCCCTGTTCTGAATCCACTAAACCCCGGGTCTTAATCCGCTAACCCCCTGGTCTGAATCCACTAACCCCTGGTCTGAATCCACTAACCCCCTGATCTAACCTGTATACATATACTGATATATACTGATGAGGACACTAAGACACTCAGTTTGTCATGGCCTCTGTTTGACTCGATATGACAAACCAGAATATGAACTTTCTGGCCGCCCTGAGCCCTATAAGAACCGAGATGTTACACAGCTTCATTAATGTCACAAAAACATACCTGACTAGAGCCACTTATGCCAGAAATATTAGTCCAGCGCATTTGGTTTGTTCCTCCACACAGACGATACAAGACATGTCCGCTCTGAGGGTCCTTTGGTCTCCCCCTCCCAGGGCATTTAAATGTGACCAGACATGGCGGCTCTGAGGGTCCTTTGGTCTCCCCCTCCCAGGGCATTTAAATGTGACCAGACATGGCCGCTCTGAGACTCATCTCCCTGGATTAGACGTGGTGTGATTGTGACCCTCTTGTGAAACGGCGTGACCACATGTCCTGATTCCATGCGAATCGAGGCCGGGCCCCTCTCAGTACACAGAACAATAGACTCACGTTAGATAGACTCAAGTTAGTTCAACCACAGACTGAAGATCACGATGGCTAATCATCTGAAATAAGTCCTCCTTTTGGATGAGTGTTTTAAAGATGTGTTTAGGTCAGTAGAACAGACTTTATATTACCAGGGCGTCATTCAAAGTGTTTTTCTGGATCAAACTTTGTCATGGAGAAGAGATGTTCCCCTCGGAGGGTCAGTCCGTTTTGGAAGAGATCTCTGAATGTTTGCTTAATGTGAACACCTTCAGTGGTCTGGTCGCCATGGCAGCCGGGCCGAGAGAAGAACCAACTTTTTAATCTCTTCTGAAACATGGTTCTACCCTCTTGCTTTTATCTGGTATCCGTTTTCCGAAGTTGTAATATTTGTAATAATGTGTCCTTTTATCTGTTATTTTATTACTTTAGATTTGACCTTGATGCGTATCAAGATTGTCCCTATGTATTTTTTAATATCTTTAACGTATTTTTCTCTCTACAAAAGGGACTGTCTGAGATTATCTCTGTTTTTGAAAGGGGCTTAATTAATAAAGTTATGATGATTAAAAAAAAGCTTCTCCTCTAAAGCGTTGCTCATGATTCTCCCATCAGAAGTCCAAGGTGTCCACCTTTGAGAAGATGTGGGCGTTCATGAGCAGCAAGCCGAGCTCGTCGCTGGTCAAGTCCATCGAGGAGGGCATCCAGCGGGTGCTCCGCTCTGACTACGCCCTGCTGATGGAGTCCACCACCATCGACTACATCACCCGCCGCAACTGTAACCTCACACAGGTGGGGGGCATCATCGACAGCAAGGGCTATGGCGTGGGCACGCCCCTCGGTAAGACCAACCGGCCAATCGGCATGCTTTATATTCACACGCCTGTCAAATGTGGGATAAGCACCGAGATGGAACCCGAGAGAGGAGCGAGGAGAACAAGGTTCTTCGGAGGACCTCACCGTCACCCGCTGCTTCGTTTCAGGATCTCCCTACAGGGACAAGGTGACCATCGCCATCCTGAGCATCCTGGAGGACGGCCGGCTGCACATGCTGAAGGAGAAGTGGTGGAGCGGCACCAGCTGCCAGGGGGAGGAGCGGCGGGAGAGTGGCCCCATGGGCATCCAGAACCTGGGCGGCATCTTCATCGTGCTGGCCTCCGGCCTGGTGCTCTCCGTGTTCGTGGCCATCGCAGAGTTCGTCTACAAGCTGAGGAAGACGGCCGAGCGCGAGCAGGTAGACGGTCTCCCCCGGGAGTTCACCACGAAGGTCGACTCACCTTGATTCAGATCCTTATTAAGGCCTAGGGGACAATGTAGTAAAGGGTAAGGGTTAGGGTTAACCCTAACCCTAACCTCACCATGACTCAGATCCTCCTTAAGGCCTAGGGGACGATGTAGTAAAGCACAATGCGCTGGGGTACATAGTGAACGGCAGGTTACATAGTGAACGGCAGGTTACATAGTGAACAGTAGGTTACATAGTGAACGGTAGGCTACATAGTGAACGGTAGGTTACATAGTGAACGGTAGGCTACATAGTGAACGGTAGGTTACATAGTGAACGGCAGGTTACATAGTGAACGGTAGGTTACATAGTGAACGGTAGGCTACATAGTGAACGGTAGGTTACATAGTGAACGGTAGGTTACATAGTGAACGGTAGGTTACATAGTGAACGGTAGGTTACATGGTGAACGATAGGTTACATGGTGAACGGTAGGTTACATGGTGAACGGTAGGCTACATAGTGAACGGTAGGTTACATAGTGAACGGTAGGCTACATAGTGAACGGTAGGTTACATAGTGAACAGTAGGTTACATAGTGAACGATAGGTTACATAGTGAACGATAGGTTACATAGTGGATTATAGGTTAAATAGTGAACGGTAGGTTAGATAGTGAACGGTAGGTAACATAGCTCATGGTAGGTTACATAATGAACGGTAGGTTACATAATGAACGGTAGGTTACGTAGTGGATCATGATGTAGTAGATAATGATGTAGTAGATCATGATGTAGAAGATCATGATGTAGTGGATCATGATGTAGTAGGTCTTGATGTAGTGGATCATGATGTAGTAGATCATGATGCAGTAGTTCATGATGTAGTAGGTCATAGTGGATCATGATGCAGTGGATCATGATGTAGTAGGTCATGAGGCAGTAGGTCATGATGCAGTAGGTCATAGTCGATCATGATGTAGTAGGTCCTGATGTAGTAGGTCATGATGTAGTAGGTCATGATATAGTAGGTCATAGTGGATCATGATGCTGTGGATCATGATGTAGTAGGTCATGATGTAGTAGGTCATAGTGGATCATGATGTAGTAGGTCATGATGTAGTAGGTCATAGTGGATCATGATGTAGTAGATTATGATGTAGTAGGTCATAGTGGATCATGATGCTGTGGATCATGATGTAGTAGGTCATGATGTAGTAGGTCATGATGTAGTAGGTCATAGTGGATCATGATGCTGTGGATCATGATGTAGTAGGTCATGATGTAGTAGGTCATGATGTAGTAGGTCATAGTGGATCATGATGCTGTGGATCATGATGTAGTAGGTCATGATGTAGTAGGTCATAGTGGATCATGATGTAGTAGATTATGATGTAGTAGGTCATAGTGGATCATGATGCTGTGGATCATGATGTAGTAGATTATGATGTAGTAGGTCATGATGTAGAATATCATATAGTGGGTGATGTTTAGGAGCTTGGATTATGAGTTTGTAGGAGAGGTTTGCGATAATAGAGAATAACGACAGATGAAGTGAACATTAATTGAATTAGGCTCCAGCAGGACATAAGTCGTGTTTAATCCCACTCTGAGCAGGAAGCAGGCAGCGTTCCTCCCTAGCATCGCAGCCTTTCTGTTCAGCCGTGACAGGAAAGGATTTGCGTGACTCTGACTAATCCCAGGAACTTGGCCGCGATAACACAACTTATTTTAAAAGCATTCATTGCAAATTGGAGCATATGAAATTAATCCATTATTAGTCACTGCAAATGTCAGGAGAGCAAATCAGATCTCCTATTGGTGGATTCCAAGGCCTGCGTCTCTGGCTCGCTCGTTAGTGCACGTTAGTGTTAGTGTGTGTGTGTGTGTGTGTGTGTGTGTGTGTGTGTGTGTGTGTGTGTGTGTGTGTGTGTGTGTGTGTGTGCGAGTGCGTGCGTGCGTGTGTGTGTGTGGTGTGTGCGTTTGTGTTTGTGTGGTGTGTGTGTGTGGGAGTGTGTGGGGTTTGTGGGTGTTTGTGTAGTTTGTGTGGGTGTGCTTGGACTTAATGACTCACAAACAACCTGCAAATCCACACTCAGGCAAAAGATGCAGGTCCCAAAAAAACAGGTAAAACATGTTTTACCTGTGAAACACGTCAACCATATGAAACATGTAAAACATGGGAATCTTGTGAAACATTTAAAACATGTTAACCATGTAAACAAGAGAAGGGCCATGAGGACTCAGCGGCGTTGCCTTGTGACGCCGCCGCTCCAGTTCACGTCAGACGGTATAAAGCTAAGGCCGCCCTCCTCCTCTCTCTCTCCCCTCCCCCCTCCCTCTCTCGCCCTCCCCCCTTACGCCCAGAGGTCTTTGTGCAGTGCCATGGTGGACGAGATCAGACTGTCCTTCACCTGCGAGAGGCGTGTCAAACACCGAGCCCCTCCCCCTCCTCCTCCGCCGCCACCGCCGCCGAGCAAGATGGACGCCGTGATCAACATGCACACGTACAGCGACCGCCGACTCCCGGGAAAGGACACGACCTGCAGCCCTGGGAGGAGCCACGTGTTCCCGTGACGACCGGCCCGCCGCTGCCCGGGAAGGCCCTCCTGCTGAGCCGGCTGCCGTTCCCCTCGGAGCCTCGGGACAACGGCCTGGACCTCCCCCTCCCCCGCTTCATCTCCCACGGCGACCACCACGGCCCCCACTCCATCTCCCACGGCGACCACCACGGCCCCCTCTCCGTCTCCCACGGCGACCACCACGGCCCCCTCTCCGTCTCCCACGGCGACCACCACGGCCCCCTCTCCATCTCCCACGGCGACCACCACGGCCCCCTCTCCGTCTCCCACGGCGACCACCACGGCCCCCTCTCCATCTCCCATAGCAACATGAGCACCCTCACCAAGCACGGGCAACTCAAGATGGCCGCCTCGGCGACACAGGTATGACCTCACCCACCCCCGCCTCCCTCCACCCTCCTCCCTCCCCCTCCCACCCTCCCCCTCCCCCTCTTCCCTCCCTCTCCCTCCCTCTCCCTCCCACCCCTGCCCCCTCCCGGCGGGATGCCCCCGGCCAGAGGCGGGACTCTCCCTGACCGTCCGACTTCATGTCTGATGTTTACGTGTGCGAACACAAACCCAACAGTGAGTTAGAACCGCTGCCGGAACCTTCAGAACCGACACAGGAACCATTAGAACCAACACAGGAACGTTTAGAACTGACAGGAACACTGAGCACCGGGTGAGTCAGAGAGGGGGGCGTGTTCTGGACGCGGTGAAAGGCGGAGCAATAAGAGATGCACGAGGACGCCACACAGCACATTCAACATGAACCCTTTTGTAGACCGAGCGACCGGACATCTGGGGCAGCAGAGGGCAGAGAAATACCTCAGTGTGGTCCGCCAACCAGAAGAGACAGAAGAGCCATGGTTGACGGAAGCCATTTGGTCAAACATGGCGCAGACTTTGGAGACGTTAGTAATTACCAGTAGGATCCATTCAACAGTGAATAGTGTCGAAACAACAGACCTCGACTTCAATATTGTTGCATAGAAGGATTGATTCAAGGTTTGAAATGTACCTACAAAAATAATAAGAGTTATCTTATGTTGTACAAAATCATCTAATGTAATTCTTCGTTTGTGTTGGGGCAGAATAATTTTAACAAGAATACATTAGAAGTTTGCCTTCATTGTGGGTTGATTTCTTGTTTTCTTTCACTGTTAAAAGATCTTGGTCCAAGTAAAGTACAATTGCCAAAGATGACCTTTTAGTAGAACTTTTCTACCTGGATCTCAGCGCGTCTCCCTGGTCCCATTCGACTCGGAGGTCCAACGCAGCGTCTTGTGTAAACCACTGACTGGGGACTCGCGCTCGCACTCAATTCATCAATGTAACAACTTAACGCACATACCTGTATGCATACAACCACTGATGAACAGAACAATAACGGTGGTGATGATGATGGGGACGATGATGATGACTATAATAATTATGGAGAAAAGGGTAAAAACTCCAGTACAATAGGGAACCAACCGAAGCAAATCCAGCAACTTCTAACAGAAGCCCTGCGGTTGACTGTCAGAGGACTGTCAGAGGCACTGCAGTAGGTGTCTGGAAGGGAAGCTGTCGAGTGTGGTCCGAGTGTTCAGCAACACCTGGCCCCAGCGACCAATCAGCAAGCTTACCTAGCCTCTTACCCTCTAGACCCCTCTAGCATTATACTAGGACGAGTACTTTTACTAACATTACTGGTATTACTAGTATTACTAGTATTACAGTTCATATTGGTTCCCCTCTCCGCCAATGGGTTCGCTTGTCACGTTGATCTGTGAAGGATGAACTGTGGTCTCATTTTGATTTTACTGTATTTTGGTTCAACGGCAGCATCAGGTTTTTTAATAATTGGGTTTCTGAGTTCTGGTTCCGTATAAGTTTTGAGTCTAGTTTAACAGACAGAACAAACCTCTGTGAGGTTAAGACTTAAACCTAAACCACTCCAAAACAGTCAAGATCGATAAGTCTTGACTTAAACTGTCAAGATCAATAAGTCAATATACTAAGTCAGTCAAGATGGAAGAGATGGTCAGTTGAAACAGTTTGAGATGTTTATGTGAAGACTGCTTTCTTGATTTTTTTAACCAAGAAAAAGTCCTGCCTCTTAGGTCAAGACAACTAAGTTATGCCTTTTAAGTCAAGAATATGTCAGATCTTATAAGTTACATCCACTTAGTCATACCTTTATGTCAAGAATATGTCCTGACTTATAAGTTACGACCACTTAGTCATACCTTTATGTCAGGAATATGTCCTGACTTATAAGTTATGACCACTTAGTCATACCTTTATGTCAAGAATATGTCCTGACTTAAAATTGAAGACCACTTCGTCTTACTTTTTAAGTCAAGAATATTTTCTGCCTTTGAAGTCAAGAAAACGACTGAAGTCCTACTTCTTAAGGCAAGACTACGATGTCATGTATTTTAAGTAAAAATGTCTTCATTCTTAATTTTAAGTCAATACTAATAAGTCAAGATTTTTAAGTCGAAACTTTGTCATGCCTTTTAAGTTCGAACCACTTTGTCATGCTGTTTAAGTCAAGAAAACAATGTCTGCTGAGGATGACACTGTCATGCCTTATAAGTCAAATCTGCTGTTTCCTGACTTAAGTTAGTCCTGTTCTTTAAGTCAAGACTAAGTCCTGCCTTTTAAGTCGAGAGGTTGTGTGTTAATAATAATATCAGCTGCCTATTATTCAAGGTAAACCCAATGTGTGTGAAAACTGATCACCTGGTCCAGTGTAAATTGGTTACTGTATAAATGTTAATTCCCTTCTGCAGAGTAGAGTATATAGATACAAATAAGCAGAACAAAATGTATTTTGCTAAATTTTTAAATGCATTCAGTTTGTTTGAAAGTCGTGGCATCAATTATATTACTTTCAAAAGATTTCTTCCTCCACTGTCTCAGTCCTATTCTGTGTTAATTTATTGGAAATACAATAGATTATATTATATTCTAATGGACTATGACCATTAACAAGGGAAAGTATATGTAAATCTCTTTTATCACGCCTAATATCTTTCTAAGAGTGAACTAGTCCGTGGTTCCCGGTCCCTTTAGCGTAGGCTTTGTTTGGTAGCCATGTCCCTGGGAGCCAGTAGATCTTTAGCTGGTTTGTTGTTCCTCTATAGTACATTTTTTTACCCCCCTGTGGACCTTTTGGGCCCCGGGCTGCCCGGGCCCTTGGCCCCCTGTGTTCACCTCTGTAATGTGTGCAACGTAACTTAAGAAAATGTGGTTTTTGAAATGATTTGAGATGAAGACAGGGTCTGGGTTGGGCTGAGTCAATCGCTCTAATCCTGGGTTTGGAAATGGTTTGTTTTGTTTGTTCCTGTCCTAAACGAATGTGAACGAAGTCATCTGACGCTGAAGGGGTACGGAGTGAGACGCTGTGTTCTGCTCCGTCTGCTGTGGATGAGTTTCAGGCCTTTTGAACGTGTGTTTAGTTTTTGTTCACAGCTGGTGGTTCAGAGACGACCAAAAGGTCAGAGACCCGAGATGGAAGCATTCTATCCAGGTTCTCGCTGTGAAAACGCCCACACTTTCTATGAATATAGTTTTTGTAAGGTTTTGTAAAAAATCCAAAAGATTTTGATTTCCTAGTAACTATATGTCGTAAGAAAACATAGAGGACCCTACGTTCAAGTTGAAACACCAGGACATGCAAAATACTATGAAGAAGCTATTGAATTATTTCCTTTTGACACACTGTGAATAATTCAATTGTACAGTTTGCTGTATGGGTTATATGAAGTTTGAAATAAAAAAATACAAACTATAATTCCAGCGTCAATTGGCGTGTGTTTCTGCTTAAAAATGTGGAGAGAGAGGGGTGGGGGGAGGGGGGGACGGAGAGAGAGGAGGCAGGCCAAATTAAAAGAGATGTGAGGGGACCAGGAGGGGGGAGAGGGGGGGGGGGGGGCATTGTGCAGTGAAGCAAAAGAAGGACGATGGTGTGAGAATATGAAGAGGCCAGGTAAAATGAGAAAAATGAATGTGGAGAAGAATACCCAGAATACACCAGGAGAATACCCTGAGAATACATGGGGAATACCCAGAATACACCAGCAGAATACATAGAATACACCAGGAGAATACATAGACTACACCGGGAGAATACATAGAATACACCAAGAGAATACATAGAATACACCAGGAGAATACCCAGAGAGGTGAGAGAGAGCTTGGGAGAGATAGAGAAGATGAATAGGTGACAGGATTCATGGATTGTGATAAGCATGGGGAATATAATCCAGGCACAGGTACTGAAGTAAAGTTAGACCCAGCCTAAGAGCTCAGCTCCCTGCTAAACCTCACAGGAACATTTTAAGGGATTCACCTGTTATTAGAATCAATGCCACAGGTTGCATTTAGGACTATTTAAAATGTTCTGTTTCTGCCTCAACCTCTCTCTTCCCAGCCTTTAGGTGTCCCTTTCACACACTCTCTCTCCCTTACCTTAACCCTCATAAGGTGTTCGGGTCTGTGGGACCCGTTTTCAGTTTTTAGCTTTATAAAAGTGATACAAATAATTATTTTTTTGAACTAAGATTCATTGGCTTTGGCTCATTTTCTGTGAGGAACCTAAATCAGAAAACATTTTCAAGGACCCCCCCCCTGTATACCCCCCCATCACATTTATATTACACACAGGGTGTTCGGGTCCAGTGGACCCGGAGCTAGGCCCCGTTCACACGAAGCCGATTTCATGGCGAAACCGCAAAGGTCTTGTACGGTTCGGCCTTCCGTACACACGAAGCCGGCGAATCCGCTGACCGAAACCGCAAACTTCTGAAACCACCCTCGGAGGTGGTTTCAAATCTACCCGGTTTCGTTTTGGATTCGTGTGTACGCCTGAAACCGACTGAAACCGCAAACCATGACGTCATCGCCCCACCCCTCGACCTCCTAGCCAATGGCTCTTAAGCCCGCGGAGTCTCAGAAATCACATGCGAGCATGCGCATAAGGGCAGCCTTTATGCGCATGCTCGCCTCTTCTTCTTATTTCATTTCTTCTGGATTTCTGTACCAGAAGAGGCGCCCCTTATGGGCCTGGAATGTGTACTACAGCGTTTCTACAGATCTACCCGGTTTTGCTTGGCTTCGTCTTTACGGAGATACTTCGAAACCGGATAGATCGAAACCGTAACGGTTTCGCCCGTTTCGGCTTCGTGTGAACGGGGCCGAGCTAGTTTAAGTGTGGAAATCATAGGTTCTGTGCACCCTCATTTTCCCTTTCTCCTCTCGTGTGTGTGTGTGTGTGTGTGTGTGTGGGTGTGTGTGTGTGTGTGTGTGTGTGTGTGTGTGTGTGTGTGTGTGTGTGTGTGTGTGTGTGTGTGTGTGTGTGTGTGTGTGTGTGTGTGTGTGTGTGTGGAGAGTAAAGCAGGTGAATGGGCCCTTGGTGTGAGCACCCACAGTGTGCACCCACTGTTCCCGCACAAGGTTGCAACATTGGAGCACCCAACACTATCTACACCCATATTCCCACACATTTCACCCTCTGTCTTGCGGGAACCAAGCTTGGGGATCTGACACTATAAAAAATCTCTGTCAGCGTGGTTCCATACCACAACTGATCAAGATGGCAAAGCTATTCTCTGTTCAGACTGCCTTACAGTTGATATTTGAAGAGACAGAGGGTTTTGATGGTGATGCAGAGGAAACAGTTTCAGAAAGTGAGGATAACATTTATGAAAATTCAGAGTCTGACACTGAGTTTGAAGAGGAGGATCAGCATCAGCCAGCTCCGAAACGTAAAAGACAAATACACAATATACATAACACATAATAATATAAAACACAATATACATGCAACCAGTGCAAAAAATACATATGCAATACACACACAGTGAGACTCTGCCCCTCATGTGTGGTATAGACTGATATACGTATAATGGCTGTGTTCAAAGGCTTTAATGTGTTGTTCAGACAGATGTTATTGAGTATGTTTCAATTTCTAATGATGTTGATAATTTCCCAGTTATGCCTGTTTTATGATGCATTTCCTTATTTTATTACATGCTAATACGAAAATAAACAAAAACGAGTGGCACCTCTATTCATAAATGTGATTTAACAAAGGTAAAGGGAACAAATTTAACATATGTGATGTTTATATTACTTGAAATTGGGTTGAAGTAACCATTTAGTGAGTATTTAAAAAAAAAAGTTAGATTATGTTGATTCAAAAAGGCCTAAAATGCAATGGGTCCACCAGACCCAGCAGCACCTCCTGTGTAACAAAAAAACGAACACCCTATGAGGGTTAAGTCTCTCCCTAACTTCATATGTCTCTCCTTCTGTCCCATCTCCCATCCTTCCCCTTTCTCTCTCCCTCCTCCCTCTGTCTCCCTCTCCCTCTGTCTCCCTCTGTCTCCCCCTCTCTCCCTCCTCCCTCTGTCTCCCCCTCTCTCCCTCCTCCCTCTGTTTCCCCCTCTCTCCCACCTCGCTTTGTCTTCCCCTGTCTCCCTTCTCGCTCTGGCTCCCCCTCTCTCGCTCCTCCCTCTGTCTCCCCCTCCCCCCTCCTCCCTCTGTCTCCCCCTCCTCCTCACTCCTCCCTAATCCTCTGTTTGTCCGTTCTGCTTGCAGAGAGAGGAGCCTGAGGTTCTCCCCTCTGCTGCTGTGAATCTCCCCTTACCTCTGGGTGTGTCCTCACGGTGGAGCTGCTGTGAATCTCCCCTTACCTCTGGGCGTGTCCTCACGGTGGAGCTGCTGTGAATCTCCCCTTCCCTCTGGGTGTGTCCTCACGGTGGAGCTGCTGTGAATCTCCCCTTACCTCTGGGTTTGTCCTCACGGTGGAGCTGCTGTGAATCTCCCCTTACCTCTGGGTGTGTCCTCACGGTGGAGCTGCTGTGAATCTCCCCTTACCTCTGGGTGTGTCCTCACGGTGGAGCTGCTGTGAATCTCCCCCTCCCTCTGGGTGTGTCCTCACGGTGGAGCTGCTGTGAATCTCCCCTCACCTCTGGGTGTGTCCTCACGGTGGAGCTGCTGTGAATCTCCCCCTCCCTCTGGGTGTGTCCTCACGGTGTAGCTGCTGTGAATCTCCCCTTACCTCTGGGTGTGTCCCCACGGTGGAGCTGCTGTGAATCTCCCCTTACCTCTGGGTGTGTCCTCACGGTGGAGCTGCTGTGAATCTCCCCTTACCTCTGGGTGTGTCCTCACGGTGGAGCTGCTGTGAATCTCCCCTTACCTCTGGGTGTGTCCTCACGGTGGAGCTGCTGTGAATCTCCCCCTCCCTCTGGGTGTGTCCCCACGGTGGAGCTGCTGTGAATCTCCCCTTACCTCTGGGTGTGTCCTCACGGTGGAGCTGGTTAGCGTTGTGTTGCTCTAGCATTTAGCTATGATTTGTTATGTGGCATTGTGCAGCTATGTAGCGTTGTGTAGTGATGTAGCGTTGTGTAGCTGTGTAGCGTTGTGTAGTGATGTAGCGTTGTGTGGCAGTGTAGCGTTGTGTAGTGATGTAGCGTTGTGTAGTGATGTAGCGTTGTGTGGCAGTGTAGCGTTGTGTAGTGATGTAGCGTTGTGTAGTGATGTAGCGTTGTGTAGTGATGTAGCGTTGTGTAGTGATGTAGCGTTGTGTGGCAGTGTAGCGTTGTGTAGTGATGTAGCGTTGTGTAGTGATGTAGCGTTGTGTAGTGATGTAGCGTTGTGTAGTGATGTAGCGTTGTGTAGCTGTGTAGCGTTGTTGTGCAGCGATGGCGGGCTGTGCCTCATTCATACATTATACATATTTAAATAGCGACCGTCCTCAGCCAAGCAGCCGAGGCTGTTGGCAGGCCGTACGCTGCCAGTGGAGGCTGCCGGGGCTTCTGTACTGAGCCTTTGTTTAAAGAGAAACAGGAAACAGCTGTTGGGAATGCGGAGGAATCGGCGTTGGCAGTGGCAGATCGAGGCTTTGCTAAACAGACTGCGTGTCGTGTGAACACACATGGAGGAGGCTGGAGCACGGCCAGACGCCCCCACCCCCCCCCCCCCCTACAGCATATGGTTCCTCTGTTTCATTGGCTCGTATGGAGGCTGCTGGAGGCGGACCGGTAGCAGGTTATACTGCCTATCAACGCCATAGATTCACTTATATATTCAGCCAGATCCACACATAGAGATGAATAGTTCATCTGCATGGTGACACACGGCTCCAGACTTTAAATTCGATCCACGTTTGTGTTGATGTTGGACCTTCAAGATCAGCATTTGTTAAAAGCACACCCCGTTCACACTGAGCACCCACTCAGCCCCTCTCCAGCGCTTCAAGGGGCTCTTTTCGGGGACTCTGCCGCTGGAGAGAGACCCCTCCTCCTTCACAGGAGCTCTGACTTTCTTGAAGATGAACTTGTAAACATAGCCGTTAACTTAATGCGGGATTATAAAGAGTCTTAACGCGGCCGTAAACACGCTCAGAGGCCATCCGGTCTGAAGTGGTATTATCTCGTCGACGGCTCGCCGTTCCGCTGGTCTGGTTTAACAGCCGTGCGTTTTAATAGGTGGTAAAATATTGATTCACGACTGCTATTGTGTCCCTTGTTGTCGTTAATGATCCACGAGGTTTGCTTTACGTACATTTTTAAATGCTTGACTTCGTGTTAACGTTTAAATGTAATCAAATTGCATGATCACATCATTAGCATCGCTTCTTCTCCGCGGCTGCGAACCACGGCTAAGCCTTCTGGAGCTCACCACTAGAGCTAATCGTTAGAGCTAACCGGTGGAGCGATCTGCTTGAGCTTGCTGGTGGAGCTAACTGCTTGAACTAGCTGTTGGCGCTAGCTGCTTGCACTGGTTGCCGGAGCTATCTGCTGACGCTAGCTGGTGGCACTATCTGCTGACGCTAGCTGGTGGCGCTATCTGCTGACGCTAGCTGGTGGCGCTATCTGCTGACGCTAGCTGGTGGCGCTATCTGCAGACGCTAGCTGGTGGCGCTATCTGCTGGAGCTAACTGGTGAATCTAGCTGCTAGACTTTTGGACTGGTGAAGAACAGCACAGGGCTGTCAGTCAAGCCTCTAATTTTGCCTTGTGTCGCGTGCTGCAGGAGATGCAGAGCGCTCAGAGAACAACAGGACAAGCTGTCCTTGAGCAAGGCACTCAAACCTGACTGCCACGACGGGCTGCCTGGGCAGGGTGACACGCCGCTGCTGAGAGAGATCAGGAGACTGTATGAACGGGTGAATGTGAGGCACACCTACAAACAGTCTAACACACACACACACATACAAACACTCACACACAAGCACACACATACAAAAACACACACACACACACACACCAGTTCTGTAGTGTAAGTGACAGCAGCAGGTTGAGGAGCAGGTTGAGGAGCAGGTTAGTGAGGAGCAGGTTGAGGAGCAGGTTAGTGAGGAGCAGGTTAGTGAGGAGCAGGTTGAGGAGCAGGTTAGTGAGGAGCAGGTTAGTGAGGAGCAAGTTGAGGAGCAGGTAAGTGAGGAGCAGGTTAGTGAGGAGCAGGTTGAGGAGCAGGTTAGTGAGGAGCAGGTTGAGGAGCAGGTTAGTGAGGAGCAGGTTAGTGAGGAGCAGGTTAGTGAGGAGCAGGTTAGTGAGGAGCAGGTTGAGGAGCAGGTTGAGGAGCAGGTTAGTGAGAAGCAGGTTAGTGAGGAGCAGGTTGAAGAGCAGGTTAGTGAGGAGCAGGTTGAGGAGCAGGTTAGTGAGGAGCAGGTTATGGGGAGAAGGTTAGTGAGGAGCAGGTTGAGGAGCAGGTTAGTGAGGAGCAGGTTAGTGAGGAGCAGGTTAGTGAGGAGCAGGTTAGTGAGGAGCAGGTTAGTGAGGAGCAGGTTGAGGAGCAGGTTGAGGAGCAGGTTAGTGAGAAGCAGGTTAGTGAGGAGCAGGTTGAAGAGCAGGTTAGTGAGGAGCAGGTTGAGGAGCAGGTTAGTGAGGAGCAGGTTATGGGGAGAAGGTTAGTGAGGAGCAGGTTGAGGAGCAGGTTAGTGAGGAGCAGGTTAGTGAGGAGCAGGTTGAGGAGCAGGTTAGTGAGGAGCAGGTTGAGGAGGAGCAGGTTAGTGAGGAGCAGGTTGAGGAGCAGGTTGAGGAGCAGGTTAGTGAGGAGCAGGTTAGTGAGGAGCAGGTTAGTGAGGAGCAGGTTGAGGAGGAGCAGGCGGTAAATGAGGAGCAGGTTGAGGAGGAGCAGGCGGTAAATGAGGAGCAGGTTGCGATGGCGGTTGGTGCCGTTGTGGGAAGTCCTTCAAAGTCTCCCGTCGACCCCCAGGCAGCATACTAATGAGGTCATCAATAAGAGACAACAGCTGCTGAGAGGGAGGGAGGGAGGGAGGGAGGGAGAGACAGAGAGAGACAGAGAGAGAGAGAGAGACGTCAACCAACTCCGCTAGAACCACATTAGTCTCTCTCTCTTTTTCTCTCTGTCTCTCTCTCCCTCTCTCTCCCTATTTAGTATTAATCAGTTGGTATTCAGGGGAAGTTCAAGTTGGGTTCCAATCCATTCCCAAAAATCCACTTATTTGGGATTGGAAGCTCAATTTATCCATCTAAATATGAGCCTTATCAATGTATATGTGTATATACACGTGTATATAATATATATAGATGTGTGTGTATACAGTTACATTTATTTCCATAAATATGACTATATATATACACATATATATGTATGCATAGATGACATATGCATGTGTCTACATATATGACTATATATAGGTGTGTATAGGTCTAGTGTATCTAGATATAGGTCTACAGTGTATCTAGATATAGGTCTACTGTATCTAGATATAGGGGTGTAGAGGGCTAGTGTATCTAGATATAGGGGTGTATAGGTCTAATGTATCTAGATATAGGGTTGTATAGGTCTACTGTATCTAGATATAGGGGTGTATAGGTTGTGTTTTTTAAATAAGTGACATAAGTTGATTTCACCGCAAACCCCGCTTCTGCCTGTCTCTATTCTAATTGGTGATCCCACTGTTGTGGGATCACGTGCCTGTTGTGCCTGGGCTTGCTGCATGTGATCACGAACCAAGGGCCACACCTGGGTCATTCGGTGGTGCATCTGCTCCACGTGCTCCATGTCACTGCGCTGGGGGGATGGCTGCTGCTCCCAGGCTTCCTTGGCCACATCCAGCATGCCCCGGGGTCTCCGTCCGTACAACAGTTCGAATGGGGAAAATCCAGTGGAACCCTGGGGAACTTCACGCATGGAGAAAAGGACATGAGTAGCAGCTGGTCCCAATTCTTACCATCCACCTCTACAACTTTGCGCAGCGTGTGCTTTAGGGTTTGATTGAACCTTTCTACGAGTCCATCTGTCTGAGGGTGGTAGACGGAGGTTTTAATTTGCCACACCTTCAGACTTTGGCACAGTCTTTTCATCACCCCAGACATAAAGCAGGAGCCCTGGTCTGTCAGGATTTCCTCAGGCAAACCCACTCTACTGAAGAGCAGGAACATTACCCGTGCGACCGCCCTTCCTGTTGCTGAGCGTAGGGGAATTGGATACCTCTGGATACCGTGTGGCGTAATCCAGTATGACTAAGATATAGCGGTGGCCGTTGCTAGACTTCGGGAGGGGTCCGACAATGTCTATGCCAATCCTACTAAAGGGGGATGATAATGGGAAGGGGTATAAATGGATTTCGGTACGCTACCTTAGGGGAGTTGATTTGACACTCTCAACAGTGTCGACAGTATTCCTCCACGGCTCTCTTGACCCCCGGCCAGTAGAAGCGGCTGAAAACACGGCCATAGGTCTTTTCTCTCCCTAAATGCGCCCCTAGTAAGTGGGAGTGTGCTAGGTACAACACTTTTGAGGCATATTCTCTGGGAACAAGCAACTTTTCACAGATTTCAGAGTTTTTTGTGTTACTCAGTACAGCAGCTTATTTTTAACCATGAAATGGGGAAAAGACACTTGACTCACCCCATCCTGGTTTTTGCCCTCGATCACTCGGACATCCCTCCAGGCTTGGGTCAGGTTGGGATCCTGCAGCTGGGCTGAGCCGAATCGTCCAGGCCTAAGAGTTTCATCCGCCTCGACCAGGGGAAACTCTGAGAATATCTCATATGACTGTATCTCTTCCAGGGGCTCCTGCTCCTCAGCTGCACGTCCAGGATCCGTTGCTGTACTTTGCCTATGGAAGGGCCTATCCACCTCGTCATCACTGGTTTCCGCAGGGCTGCCATCGGGTGACACGGCGGCGCAAGCCTGGTGGGTGTCGGAGGCTTTCGTCTCAACCGGGCGTCTTCGGATTCGCCTTTTCAGGTTCCTCAATTTCTCCGGCCAGTAGTGGGAGAAGAGCGGGCTGTCTCGGCCGAAGAGCAACTGCCGTTGCTCTACAACCCCGACTCGCAGAGTGAACGGTCCATGGGGAGTGATAACCCGGACCTCCGAGGTGGGATACTTCCGGGTGTCTCCGTGGATGTAGGAAACGGAGATCTCTTCTCCCCAGGTGTCACTAGCAAACTGCAGTCTGACGAGAGAAACCATGCTTCCGGAGTCTAGGAGTGCTTCTGTGTCTCTCCCACCTATCTTCACAGGACACTTTGGGGCCAGGGCCCTCTGATGGGCCCAACAGGTCGTTAGGGACTGACTGAAGAAGCCCTTACCACCCGTAGATGCGGCCGTAGGCATTGTTTCATCCCGGTCCGGACTCTCTGGCTAGGTGTCCCTCCTGGCCACAGGAATATCAACGTGGGCGAGGAGGAGGCATTGGTACTCGCCTCTCTGTCTGTCTGGTCCAGCCAGTCGGTGTCCGGGCTGTTGGCGTGCTCACAGCTTTGCCACTGGTCTCTCTCCCTCTGGTGGCTTTAGAGTTAGTATGCGTGACACTTTCTGACCGCATTATGCTACCCATCACCCAGTGGTTCTCCAGTAAGGCTATTAATGTGTCCACACTCGGAGCCCCCTGCTGGGCGACATGCCTCTTGGCGTCGTTTGGCAGTCCCCGGAGGCACCGGTCAATCACAACTCGGTCCACTATTGGTGGCCCTGCAGCTTCTTCCAGCCTGCTCCTGGTATAACGGTCCAGTGATGGTACCTGGGCCCGGACTGGAACCACAGGTTCATAGCTCCAGTCATGCACACGCTGGGCCCGAGCAGGAAGGCTAAGTCCATACTGAGCAAGGATGGCAACCTTGAGCATATCGTAGTTCACGGCATCTGCAACGGAAAGGTCCCGACAGGCTTTCTGAGCTTCCCCAGTCAAGAAGGGCATAAGGTTGTTCGCCCATTCTGCTCTTTGCCAGTTCTCCCTTGCTGCAGTCCTTTCAAACAAGACAATATACGTCTCTATGTCATCATCCGGCGTCTGCTTGGTCAGCACATCTCATGGTCGTCGCTCTTGTCTTCCGCTTACCCTGCACAACTCAGCTACAGCTGACTTAAGAACGTGGTTTGGGTTTTCAAGATCGCTCTGATGGTTTCTTCCATGCTCAAAATTATTCCTATTTTTTTTATTCCGATCGGTTCACCCACTGATAGCGAGGACTCAGATTGCCCGCATCCTCCACCATATGTGGGCTTCTGGTCTCTGAGGTACAACAGTGGGATCACCAATTAGAATAGAGACAGGCAGTGAAATCAACTTATGTCATTTATTTATCAAAAGGTGCAGGGGGAAAAGGGAGGGGGCAAAAGGCAACTCAAATCTTCACCGGGTTGGCGGCTGTCGTCAGGGTGCCCTTTCTGGCACTTCCTGGGGTGGGGCCAGAGAGAGAGGCCAAGGTTAGTGGGGTCTGTGGTCCCTGCCACTGACCTCTTCGCCCTAGCTCGGCTTGGGTTTCCTCTTGGAGTCTTTGGGGTTCCTCTTCAGCTGCAGGCCTTCTCTCGGGTTTCAGCACGACACAATTCACAGACCGACAAAACAGCTCTTTGGTCCACTTGAACGTAACTTCATGAATGCGGTTTGGTTTGATCAAGAGGGTTGGCCACAGGCCTTTTACCACGAGACTGGCCTAAGGTGTCTCTGGTCTCCACACGCTCCTCCAGCCAGTCTGTCTTTGGCCTGTTCTGGTGGAGTTAAAAAGGCCCTTTGATTGCAGGGCTAACTCAGCGCCCCTGTGAATGGTAAGCTGAGACACCCGAGTGGGGCGGGGTCTCTATGACACAGCTTTTTAGGGAAGTACCTCCCACCACACCCCTTGGCTGCCTTTGCCTGCCTTTGTGGCCACCACTGGGGGGCACTGCTCAGCGGCTGGGCCACAACCACTGCCTTTTAGGGTTCAGGATGGCAACACTGGCCTCTCTGCCCCTCTGCCTATCTCCCTCACTCCTCCCCTCTCTCCTATCTCTCTCTCTCCCCCTCCCTCTCTCCCCCACCTCTATCTAAACTCATCTTCTGGTGTGACATTTGCTGGGTGACACCTCAAACCTTCTCTCCTCTCTCAGACCTTAGAGGCTCTGAAGACATTTTCCCTCCCTCTCTCTGTCTCGCCCAAATTCTCTCTCTCTCCCCCATTCTCTCTCTCCTCACTCTATCTCCCTCTCCATCCAACGCTCACTGTCTCTACCCCCTGTCTCTCTCCTCACTCTATCTCCCTCTCCATCCAACGCTCACTGTCTCTACCCCCTGTCTCTCTCCTCACTCTATCTCCCTATCCATCCAACGCTCACTGTCTCTACCCCCTGTCTCTCTCCTCACTCTATCTCCCTATCCATCCAACGCTCACTGTCTCTACCCCCTGTCTCTCTCAGCCCTCCCTGTCTTTCTCTCCCCAACTGTCTCCACTTCATTGCTCTTCTCCCCAACCCCCATTCTCTCTCTCTGCTCCCTCCATCCCAGCACGTTCTCTCTCTCTCTCTCTCTCTCTCTCTCTCTCTCTCTCTCTCTCTCTCTCCCTCTCTCTCCCTCTCTCTCCCTCTCTCTCTCTCTCTTTCTCTCTCTCTCCATCTCTCTTTCCCATCATGCTCTCTCTCTCTCTCTCTCTCTCTCTCTCTCTCTCTCTCTCTCTCTGTCTCTCTCTCCCTCTCTCTCTCCCTCTCTCTCTCTCTCTCTCTCTCTCTCTCTCTCTCTCTCTCTCTCTCTCTCTCTCTCTCTCTCTCTCTCTCTCTCTCTCTCTCTCTCTCTGTCTCTCTCTCTCTCTCTTTGTGATATACAACATATTTTTCCAGCAGCCTTGTTATGGATTTCCTGACTCTGTTCTCTCTTGTGTTCAGTCGAGGAGAATAAACTCAACTCTCATAGCTTACAACATCAAACTCAGCAGAACAAATACTCCAAGCTCATGTTGGTTCAGGTCGGTTTCCGAATGTGTAAGCAAAGTCTATTTTTGCTATCATCCAATATTTGACATATGACTTAAGTTAATATTTTACGGCTATTTTGTTTCCAGCTATTGCTAATTAGCTAGTCAATTACTGTGACATGTCATATTGACATATCAGCCAGTGAACCTTATATATAATACATCAATAAAAATAATTCCAATAAATGATCAATTCATTAATTGCAACTTAGATTCCCATTTCCAAACATACAGCATGACTTGTTATTTTAACATCCTAAAATAAAATGTGTTTCTTGTGTTGAACCTGTGGCCTTCAGACATCCTGCTCATTCCTCCCTCCTTCCCTCTCCAACTCTCTCTGTCTCCCCCTCTCTCTGTCTCCCTTTCTCCCTCCCCCTCCGACCCTGGAAAGAACATCCTCCACTCCCTGTAAGTGTGAGTAACACCGGACTCACGGAGGAGAGGGGAGAAGGAGGAGGAGGAAGAGCGGTGAGGAGGTGGAGGAGGAGGAGGAGTGGGAGCCGTGGAGGAGGAGGAGGATTGGGAGAGATGGAGGAGGAGGTGGAGGTGGAGGAGGGAGGAGGAGGAGGAGGAGGAGGAGGAGGAGGAGGAGGAAGAGCGGTGAGGAGGTGGAGGAGGAGGAGGAGTGGGAGCCGTGGAGGAGGAGGAGGATTGGGAGGGATGGAGGAGGAGGTGGAGGAGGAGGAGGGAGGAGGAGGAGGAGGAGGAGGAGGAGGAGGAAGAGGAGGAGGAGGAGGGAGGAGGAGGAGGAGGAGGAGGGAGGAGGAGGAGCGATGGAGGAGGTGGAGTGTGAGAGTTGGAGGAGGAGGTGGAGGAGGAGGAGGAGGAGGAGTGGGAGAGGTGGAGGAGGAGGAGGAGGAGGAGGTGGAGGGGGAGAGGAGGAGGTGTGGGAGAGGTGGAGGAAGAGGAGGAGGTGGAGGAGGAGTGGGAGAGGTGGAGGAAGAGGAGGAGGAGGAGGAGGAGAGGAGGAGGAGGAGGAGGCGGAGGAGGAGGAGGAGGAGGTGGAGGAGGAGGAGAAGTGGGAGAGGTGGAGGAGGTGGAGGAGGAGGAGGAGGAGGTGGAGGAGGTGGAGGAGGAGGAGGAGGTGGAGGAGGTGGAGGAGGAGGAGGAGGAGGAGGAGGTGGAGGAGGAGGAGGAGGAGGACCACTGCCTGATCTTGTGTTCTCTCTCTGTTGTCTTGGATCCAGTGTTAGCGTTTGCCTGAGCTACACGCGCCTGGCCAAAACTGTCGTGAGGAATTATGATGAATCACTGTCATTAAAAGGACTTTACACAACCCTAATCCATGGAGTCATGTCGTCCATCGTCCTTCTCTAATCCTTAAACTCTGTATCAGTCATATTGATGGATTCCTTTCGGTGACCAGCTTTTGTTTCTACTAATCGTCGCTATTGATTAGTCCTCTGTATTCTGTCAAAAGCGTCTATTTAGCGTGTTCATCTGCAACTATGACCATTTGGACGAGAGTGTCCCTCGTTGGCTGATGGGCTGGGTTGAGCTTATTTCATTCAGTTTAGCGTCAGAAGTTCAGCTTGGCTGAGCACCTCCTGCAGAGGGACAGATATGAGGTGGAAGGAACACTGCAGCACTGCAACGAATGAGGCCAACCTCCTCACCTTTCTCTACGTGGAGATACCTTATTACTTATCACCTTACTACAAGGTCCTTTTAGGGGTTGATAATACAGGACAGCTCCTCTGGTATCTCCTCTATACCTGCTTCGGTGAACATGTTCGCTCCGGAACGGTGGAACTGTATTCCCTTTCTTCTTCGCTCCTGGGGACGTTGCCTATGATGTTCGCTCGCTGGCTATGATGTGTTTGGCCTCTTCGACGGCCGACGCCCGGTCGAGAGAACAGCCACCTCCTCCAGGAGACCTGGTGGTGCTGTTTGAGGGGTTTGTCTTATCTCAGAAGTTGATGTTCCCCGATCAGCCTGGTGCAATAGGCGGGGAAGGAGGAGTCCCGGGACATGAAGGGGGCAGCGGAAGGACTCCCGGGGCATGAAGGGGGCAGCGGGAGGACTCCCGGGGCATGAAGGGAGCAGCGGGAGGACTCCCGGGGCATGAAGGAGGCAGCGGGAGTTTCTCCTCCGTTTGTGGGAGGAGCCTTGCAGCAGAGGAGACCTGAGGAGCCGATTGGACAGTAAGTGTCAGGCTGACCTCCCAGCGTCCCCTCTGTTATCCGCCCGTAGCTGACATCATAATGCTGCTGTTTATGGTCCCGGTTAAAGAGGCTAAGAGCTCGGCATCGATGGCAGCGGCCGCTGCTCGCTGCCGTCCCTTGCAGCGCGCCTGGATCCGATCGCTCACACGCCATCGATCCATGAGCACAAATACTGCAGGCGCATCAACAAACGGGTTTGGCTGTGTTCCGCTACTCTTTCTTGCTGTGTGTATGTTGGATGAACAAATCGTTTGTTTGTTTGGTCTTTGGTTAGTTTGTGGTTATTTGGTGTATATGTTACACTGCCCCCGTGTAGGAATCTGCATGATCAACACTCACCACGACCAATAGAGAAACATTTTAGGAAAAACACACATTAAGAGAAAAACAGCCGGCAGGAGAACAAGAGGATAAGGCTCTGCATTAAAAGGCTGTCGAGCAGCTGCCAGTCAGGCTAATGTTTGTTTCAAGGTGAACGTCTACGACCTTTCAGCTGTAGGGCCCGCCTGGTGACACCTCACAAGAGTGGGCTCGCCCCGCACCCATGAGTCTTGTTGACGAGCTGGTGGGAGGGGCTAGCATACTGGTGGGAGGGACTTACAGACTGTGGGAGGGGTTAGCAGACCGATGAGATGAGGCATCTAGAGATATGTTTACATATGTACTGTATATAAAATACACAGCGATTACTGCTACGACGCAAACGGCAGTACACACAGAATGGATAAACCCCAAGGTACGCATCAGTCAATCAAAGGATCTTTACGAGGGAGTGTGTGCAGCACATCTGAGAGGGGGGAGAAATCTCTGCTGCCAGCGGGAGAGGGGGAGAGGGGGAGAGGGGGAGAGGGGGAGCGGGGGAGAGCGGGAACATTGAGATCCTGATAGAGATCTGGATTCTTTACTGGGGTGCTGGTGGTGGTGACAGAGAGTAATGAGTTTCCTGTGCTGGGTGTGATTAAGGGGCGGTACTAAACCTGTGACAATGAGCTGATATCTGCTGGGAGCTTCCTGGAGGCCGGCGATCGTAATCCAGAGAGGAGAACCTCAGCTGAAACCCTCCAACACCACACGTATCATCTCCACACCATATTACCCTCCACACGTATCAGCCTCCACTCCATATCACCCTCCACACGTATCAGCCTCCACACGTATCACCCTCCACACTGTATCAATCTCCACACGTATCTCCCTCCACACCGTATCACCCTCCACACCGTATCACACTCCACACGTATCACCCTCCACACTGTATCACCCTCCACACGTATCACCCTCCACACGTATCACCCTC
Source organism: Gadus morhua (assembly GCF_902167405.1). Taxonomy (NCBI): domain Eukaryota; kingdom Metazoa; phylum Chordata; class Actinopteri; order Gadiformes; family Gadidae; genus Gadus; species Gadus morhua. The sequence goes on from NC_044053.1 coordinate 1,020,516, forward strand.
CACACGTATCACCCTCCACACTGTATCACCCTCCACACTGTATCACCCTCCACCTCCACACGTATCACCCTCCACACGCATCACCCTCCACACTGTATCACCCTCCAAGTCCACACGTATCACCCTTCACACGTATCACCCTTCACACGTATCACCCTCCACACGTATCACCCTCCACACCAGGGCTGTAGTGGTCAAATTAGAGGTGGGTAAACTATGAATTTTTTGATCAGACCGACCTCGACACAACGCAACACTAAGTGTTGCGACTCTGTAAGGCTAGCCTGGCTATATTCCATTATGTTATCAATTAAAGTCATATTAAATCAATCAGTGACAGTCAATGAATGTGTTTGTAGTTTATTCAAGTTATTCAAATTTCAACAGTAAAGAAAAGTATGTGTAGATTAAGAACTATCTATCTATGGCATGTGTGTATGTGTGTGTATTAGTATGCATGCTTTTCACAGTAGTACCCAGAGGGCCTCCTTGTCCTCCACGTCAGGTCCTGCGATGCAGGGGCGTGTTCTGGAGTTCATGGCTCCCCTGTGCTTCACCAGCCAGGACTTCACATACGTGTTGGATTGAACTTTGTGGTGGCTGAGTGGTGGGCCATTCAGTTGAATAAACATCAAGGACGACACTGTGACCAAGTGCAGACTGCATCTCAGGGGGCACACTATGATGTTCATTAAGCTGAACCCCCTCTCACACTCAGCAGTGCTAACTGGAATGAGATGGTCGATATTCAGGAGTGGTGCAAGGTTTTCTGGAATGATGCTTGAGTTATCCTTAAAATCCCTATGGCCTTCAAGAATTTTTCTGTCATCAAGTCTGAACCTTTGGGCAAGTTGTTTCTACTTGGATTCCCCATACTGCTCCTCTAGGGAACAGGCCAGTTTGCTGGGAAAATAACTTTAAAGAAAATAAATATTAAAATAAAAATATTTATAATATATAAAATACAAATATTTATAAATATTTATATTTTTATTGGTTTAACCGCCAACCGCCCGAATTTAATTAAAATATATTTTTTTGTCGCGTCATCCGCCCGATCCACGGTTCAGCCGCGGAGTCCACGGCTGCAACCGCCAACCTCGCATCTCCAAATTGAGGCTTTAACATAGCGACCAAGCTATAGCGAAGTTGATACGCCGAAACCGGAGTTTAATATGGATAGTAAAACTCTGACTGACTTTCACTCATTTTGACGTGGGCAGTACACGGATAGCATGACTACGCATTGGCCAATCTGAATGCTCGTAGTCACTTAATAGTTTGTCAAGTAAAATTGATTTATAAATCACAAAAACAACTGATGTGAATTGATCATCTTCAGTCTTACTTTGTACTTGAGGCCTTTTTCGGGCATCTGTTGGAGTGGGAGCACTCGAAGGTCTCTTCAAAAATCGCCTGATATCCATGGCTAATTAATGACAGGTAGGCAGGCATGAAAATCCACAACGCGCAGGGCCATGTGTTTACATACTTCCTGTTTACATATTTTCCTGGATCCTGATTGGTGTCGCTGCCGCAGCCGCAAGGCACTGATTGGAGGGTCACATTGGAGGGACCATAATAGCATAGGCCTACAGCGCAGATGAAAATGATTCAGATTACAGCGTTTATTTGTTCAACAATATGAAACCTTGTCTTAGGTGTTTTAAAATGATGCTGAATTTATTTCCGATTATTCCAACGGCAGAATACAAGGCACAGGGAACTTTGAGGTGCGTAAACGCTATTTAGAGGTGCGTAAACGCTATTTCCTAAATTCCAGAGGTGCGTAAACGGCGTTTACGTGCGTTTACCCTCCACTACAGCCCTGCTCCACACTGTATCACCCTCCAACTCCACACGTATCACCCTCCACACGTATCACCCTCCACACCGTATCACCCTCCACACGTGTCACCCTCCACACGTATCACCCTCCAAACGTATCACCCTCCACACGTATCACCCTCCACATGTAAGACCCTTCACACGTATCACCCTCCACACTGTATCACCCTCCACACTGTATCACCCTCCACATGTATCACCCTCCACACTGTATCACCCTCCACACTGTATCACCCTCCACACCGTATCACCCTCCACACGTATCACCATCCACACTGTATCACCCTCCACACTGTATCACCCTCCACAGGTATCACCCTCCACACGTATCACCCTCCACACGTATCACACTCCACACCGTATCACCCTCCACACTGTAACACCCTCCACACCGTATCACCCTCCACACGTATCACCCTCCACACGTATCACCCTCCACACTGTATCACCCTCCACACTGTAACACCCTCCACACCGTATCACCCTCCACACGTATCACCATCCACACTGTATCACCCTCCACCCTCCACACGTATCACCCTCCACACTGTATCACCCTCCACACCGTATCACCCTCCACACGTATCACCCTCCACACTGTATCACCCTCCACCTCCACACTGTACCACCCTCCACCCTCCACACGTATCACCCTCCACACTGTATCACCCTCCACACCGTATCACCCTCCACATGTATCACCCTCCACACTGTATCACCCTCCACCTCCACACTGTATCACCCTCCACACTGTATCACCCTCCACACTGTATCACCCTCCACACCATATCACCCTCCACACTGTATCACCCTCCACACTGTATCACCCTCCACACCGTATCACCCTCCACACTGTATCACCCTCCACACGTATCACCCTCCAAACTGTATCACCCTCCACACCGTATCACCCTCCACACTGTATCACCCTCCACACCGTATCACCCTCCACACCGTATCACCCCTAAGGTGACGACTTGATCCCATATGCAGGAACTGTTGGCACGTGGTCACCTGCCCTACATTGTAGTCTAACACTAGGTAGGACTCTCTGTATCGTATCCACCCCTTCCGTCCAGGTCCTGCTGCTCCATGTGGGGGTGGAGGATGGTGCGGAGCTGGAGAAACGAGGATCAGGGTGGCACGGGGTGGCGCGGGGTGGCGCGGGGGCATCATTAAGGTATTAACCGCCGTCCTAACGGCCGGGCCCTCAGGATCTCAGCATCTTAAATGTAATCTTAATCAATGCGCCGTTAGGGTTAGTTAGCGAGCGCCGCGCTCTAATTAGAGCAGCAGTCTTTACACGCTTGTTGGCCAGATCAGGATGTGCTAAAAGTGATTAAAGTCCTATTAGTCTGGAGGTAGAAAACATGCCTGAAGTGCCACAGCCAGCCGTAACACAGTCCCATAACCCACCCTTACTTCCTACCCTTACCTTGCATAACTAGGTCTGTACCCTCCATAACTAACTAGGCCTTGACCCTCCATAACTAGCTAGGTCTGTGTGCTCCATAACCAGCTAGGCCTTAACCCTCCGTAACTAGCTAGGCATGCACCAGCTTATCTCTTTAAATAAGGAAGAGGTAAATAATAATAAGGTAAATAATAACAACCCATTTTTCTACTCACTTATTGTCGGTACCTCCTAACTCATAGAGGAGTGTTATCTCCTAACTCATATAGGAGTGTTATCTCCTAACTCATAGTGCCCCCCGGTGCTGTTGAGTGGAGGAGGAACAAGGCGCTGTACCTAAAGGCCATATGTTCTCCTCTCCCCCAACGACCTCCCTCTTCTGTTTCCTGACAATTAGAGGCTGAGGCAGCCTCGTGCAGATGGAGGAGGAGGAGGAGGAGGAAGAGGAGGAGGAGGTGGAGGGGGGGAGGAGGAGGAGGAGGAGGGGGGGAGGAGGAGGAGGGGGGTAAGGAGGAGGAGGAAGAGGAGGAGGAGGAGGAGGAGGAGGGGGTGTAGGAGGAGGAGGAGGAGGAGGGGGGAAGGAGGGGGAGGAGGAGAGGAGGAGGAGGAGGGGGGAAGGAGGAGGAGGAGGAGGAGGAGGAAGAGGGGGAGGAGGAGGAGGAGGGGGGGAAGGAGGAGGAGGAGGGGGGAAGGAGGAGGAGGAGGAGGAGGAAGGAGGAGGAGGGGGGGGAAGGAGGAGGAGGAGGAGGAGGAGGAGGAAGAGGAGGAGGAGGAGGAGGGGGGAAGGAGGAGGAGGAGGAAGAGGAGGGGGGGGAAGGAGGAGGAGGAGGAGGAGGAGGAGGAGGAGGAGGAGGAGGAGACGGGGATCATTAGCAATAAAAACAGAAAAAGACAACCATAAAAAAAACACCAGACAAGTTCTCCGAGGGCCTCCGAGGCGAGGGTAACGTGTGTCCGTTGAGGATGAGCGGCACCTGAGAGGCTGCGCTGCGACGTGGTTCCTAAGCGGAGAGAACGTGATGATTGTTGAAACGCACGGAAGGGGGAGATCTGTGATGCCGGAGTACGTCTGGACGTCCGGGAGTGGATGTGAGGCGGCGGCACGCTGCCCGTATACTGCGTAATCCGGGTTTGATCACCATGTGACAGGAAGCTGGGCCTCCCATATCTCTGTTGGTATCACCATGACAACACAGCCTCCACCCAGTTTTATAATCCCACCAATCACGAGCCGCGCAGATACTCAGCGTTGATGTAGTGGCGACTGGGAGGCATAAAATAAGCTGTCAGTAAAATGAATAAAAGCTGTTATTGTGGCTGAACACCACTTGGAGTCAAGGGGCCGCTGCACCACACAGCACAGCTGGAAGCACGGAGCTTTCTTCCAGTGGGAGAGCGCTTCCCCCATCGATGTACACCTGTGATGTCACAACATCAGCAGCCTCCTCAGTGACGAATGATTTAGTGCCAGCCCAACAGGGCGTGCTGAGGGGGCATGTTCACAGGTCGAAGGGGGGTGGAGGGCCGACTGTCAGCAGGGGGTGTGTGGGGAGAGAGACCCCCTCCTCTGGACACAAGGTGTCCCAAGTTGAAGAAGGAAAGGAAGAATTCCCATGGACACACGGACACACGGACACAGAACGCAGCTAGCAGTAAGAGCGAGCGCTTTGAAGGCGGCTGTACTGCGACGTGTCCGATGAGCCCTGACACGTAGTACAGTGTTCAGGATTAATTGCATAAATGGATAGGAAGGCACATTTGTTTGTCTTCATCCTCATTATTGAATTAAATGATGCAAGGCAATTAGCGCTGGGTGAGTCCTGCACACTGGCCTTGATCTCGGTTTGATGGAGCAAGTAAGATATTAAGGTTGATCCCTGGCAGAGTTATGCTGCATTAATACCCTTCATCGCAGCTCTTAATTACCAGGCGGTGAGATGATGCTGGGTGCCCCGTGAACTCGGAGAAACATTCATTATTATTCATTATGTCTGCGCCCGCTTTACAGCAATTTTCCTTTTCTTTTCAACTGTTTGTTTTTTGTTGGTCTTGAAGACGCCGCTGTTCTGTATTAGTTGTGGTTTTATGAAATAATCATATTGTCATTCCACAACAAAAGACACAAATTCCTCTCAACTGCCTGTATCTGCTGCATAAGAGGTTTAAACGTGTGTCATGCCAATGATATATGAGTAAAACATTGGTTAATATTGAATATTACAAATCAGTATAACACAGTTTCTACCTGGTGGTCAAATATCTAAACTCATCATGTCCTTGGAGGTCATGTTGAGTTTTTAATGTTTCCATAACCTCCTCCCTCCCTCCTCCCTCCCTCATCCCTCCCTCCACCTTCATATGTCTCCCTTCCCCAGCAGACACAGGAGCACTGACTGGATGGGAATAACATGGAACGCATTGTCTGGGCGAGGTCAGCACATCTAGTCTGCTCCTCACTAACATCTAGTCTGCTGCTCAGTGACATCTAGTCTGCTCCTCACTAACATCTAGTCTGCTGCTCAGTAACATCTAGTCTGATCCTCACTAACATCTAGTCTGCTGCTCAGTAACATCTAGGGCCCTATCTTGCATCCGGCGCAAGTGACTTAGTCACTGGCGCATGTGTCGTTGCTAGTTTACAACTGGCGCAGAGCGTTCTTCTCCCACCACCGCCACTCGCCGGTAAATTAGGGATTGATCATGCGCCCCAAGGGGCGGTTCGGCGGAAGGAGGAGGCGTGTTCTGGCGCAAACGGTATTTTGCCGTTTCTGAATACCATTGCGCTACTGACCAGGAAATACCTGGTTTAAAGTCAGTGGCGCGTTGTTCAGATGCTATTTTAAGGGCGCATGCATACATGCGCATGCGATGCATACGGATTGCTTGTGCACCTCGCGCATACACTTTGCTTCTCCCATCTACCTAGCCGCACATTCTTGGTAAATAATTTGGGAAAGAACAGCTGATGCAGTGGTAATAAGTTCTACTTTTAAATCAATGCATCTGCAAACACCGTACAGCAAACACACATTTTATTGACAGACATCGTGTAGGCCTACATGCCCATAACTTTTAGGATTGATGAGTATTTGATCGTGAAAAATATTGTTTTACCGCGAGTGAGTGTTAAAAAGAATGAATGAATGCGGGCGCGCGTGTGTGCTCTGTTTAAACACACGCAAACTAAACACGTAACGCATAATACAATCAATGGCAATGTCTATTACCGCGGGGACACATGCATATTAGGATAGCATACAATACTGATAAGAAACAATGTTTATAATGTATTGCGTATATCATTAAATAGAACCACAGTTACCGCATATCATATGTTATATCATATAGCAGCCTACGTTTTCTTTGCCGAAATTTATTTGAGGACTCAGTATTTCTGAAGTTGTGGAAGAAAACCCCTTATTCCATGTGTGAATTAGGCCATATTATTTGGCAATAAACTGAGCCATTTGCAGTTTGAAATTCATGTGCATCTGTCTCATCGGATACTGCAGACGCGCTGTCAAAATATCAACTCGTCCGATTCAAATGCACTCATGGCTCTTAAAGGGGATGGGAGCTGGCACTCTCATTGGTTTGTTGGACGTTACGCCCAAACCACACCTACGGGTAACTGGGCTGCTTCAGACCAACCCTTTTGACACTTGCGCCGCGACGCAAGGGTCATTTATCCGCCTGTAAAATAGCGATAGCGCCGTAGAACCGCACACAAAGCTACTTGCGCTTTGCGCTTCCCACTTGCGTTTCAGACCGTTAAAATAGGGCCCCTAGTCTGCTCCTCACTAACATCTAGTCTGCTAGTCAGTAACATCTAGTCTGCTCCTCACTAACATCTAGTCTGCTCCTCACTAACATCTAGTCAGCTCCTCACTAACATCTTGTCTGCTCCTCACTAACATCTAGTCTGCTCCTCACTAACATCTAGTCAGCTCCTCACTAACATCTAGTCAGCTCCTCACTAACATCTAGTCAGCTCCTCACTAACATCTAGTCTGCTCCTCACTAACATCTAGTCTGCTCCTCACTAACATCTAGTCTGCTCCTCACTAACATCTAGTCTGCTCCTCAGTAACATCTAGTCTGCTCCTCACTAACATCTAGTCTGCTCCTCACTAACATCTACTCTGCTGCTCAGTAACATCTAGTCTGCTCCTCAGTAACATCTAGTCTGCTCCTCACTAACATCTACTCTGCTGCTCAGTAACATCTAGTCTGCTCCTCAGTAACATCTAGACTGCTCCTCACTAACAACATAAAGCATGAATGGCAGGAGCCGCCTGCACTTGGCTTACAGATGGGCCCCAGAGAGCTTTATCCCTCATCAGAGTGCCCCGTGTGTTGATGTGTTTTCTGTGGGCCGTGAGACTCAGATCCACCGAGCCTTTCATTACCAATCAGATGAGCAGCCCCGGGGGCTTCCAGAAACACCTTTTCATTCTCCTGACGCCTCAGAGAACAGCAGATGTCCTTATTGGGGGAGGTCATTATTCCTTGTTTTCCGGAGCATATGGCAGCAGTCATTTATGCTTCCTTGGCACCAAGCCGTCTCTTTGGAGGAATGGCTTGGGCATAAAAACAGATCAAATGTTTTTGTACAACAATCCACCAATGATGAACAACGACCAATACACTCGGGTAGGGCCCGGTTGAGAGGCTCTCTGCAGGGTCCACACGGGGGTTCTGAAAAACAAAGAGCCTGCGTTCCAGGAGCTGGCCAGGCAGTCCGCCTCCAGGAGAGCCACGCTTAATCCTATCTTTAGCTCACCCTTTATCTCACCCTTTAGTTCACCCCTTACCTCACCCTTTAGCTCACCATTATCTCACCCATTAGCTCACCCCTTACCTCACCCTTTAGCTCACCCCTTATCTCACCCTTTAGCTCCCCCCTTATCTCACCCTTTAGCTCACCCCTTATCTCACCCTTTAGCTGTCGTGGCAATTTCTCTATCAGAGTTTGCGTCTAAGACAGATGAGATATTTAGATGCAAAAAAGCACACAATACTGTTGACAATTAATGATCATATATATTTGTAATAAAAGTACGAACAAAGATACATCACAGCATGCATCAACAAACAACATAACAGGCAAACATTACAATAATCTGAGGCCTCAGATGGGAGCTTCTCTTTGCGTGTTACTTCATTCTCTGAAGGTACGCTGGGGAGAAGTCCACTGAGTGTTTGAATCAATGAGTTCTTATTCACTTCGGTTGGCTTCCGGAGGGGGTGTGTCCCCCAATAAACCAAAAGCCTTTGTGTACCAGATGGTTATCTTTAGAACTGAAGCTGCCCTGGATGCCATTGGAGGGGGTAGCGGCCGTGCCATCTAACCCTCTGGCTTCGTTGACGCTAGCCAGGGGGTCGAGGAACAGGCCCATACATCACAGGATTGCATGGAAGATGATTTACAACACACGAAAAGATAGGCAGGCAATAAAATGCATCACATGACCCTCGAACGTTCACACTTGAAATGACCCAAAAGGAGAGTAGAAGGCTGGCAATATATGCATCACACAAAATAGTAACAAAACTTAGGTTCATAGATAGACCAAAAACGTAACAACATGTCGATTTTTCCATCACATAGCTCACCCCTTACCTCACCCTTTAGCTCACCCCTTATCTCACCCTTATCTCACCTTTTATCTCACCCTTTATCTCAACCTTATCTCACCCTTTATCTCACCCTTGTAAACACAACACTGCCCATCAGAAGCTTCACACAGGCATCACATTTTACAAATGTTTAGAAGACATTCATTAAAACACAGTAAATAAAATGGTTTAAAATATAATTTTTTGTCTATGAAAATATAATGTGTTGAAAATGAAATATGCGAGATTACCAGGTTCATGTGTTTACTATGTATCAGATGCTTTTATCCAAAGTACCTTCATATCCAGGGTCATGAAGCAGCCAGTAAAGGTAAGGCAAAGGTAAGGTAAAGGTAAGGTACATGTACAGTGGAGACTTTCTCCAGGAAGTCTGCAGGTAGACACTGGTTGGAATCCTGTACCTTTCAGCTCCCTTCAAACCCCTATCTCCTAGACTCCCTGTCCCTCGCGTCAGAGTGGCCTGCCTGGGGTAGATAGACTTTAGATATGTATTGATTGGAGGGAGGTTATTGTAAAAGATAGTTGCAAGACTGAAGCCTGTCAGAGCACTGTGTGTCTTTAGGCACGTCACTTGAATACTTGAACTCAAAGAATAGAAGATGCATAAAATGCTGCATTTTTTCGTGACGCAGTTCAGATAAAGCTAGCATGTTTATCTGCTGGGAAACAAGCCGGTCAATTTGGATGATAATCAAGCGGCAGTATTTTCATTAAATTTTCATTATCATTTCATTTCATTATTATCAATAATTTAATAATCATATTATTATTTGATTTTGTGAGCTTTTCCATTCATCTGCTACACACATGATCTGCTCTCTGAGCTCGAGAGTCGGCAAATCGTTTCACAACAAAGACATATCTTGAGAATCTGATTAATGTCGGCCCTTACCGAAGCCCTCAGATGGTTGATTAGTGGCCGTTTGAAGCCAAGCATTATCTCGGAGCGCAGAAAGCTTTTACTGTGTGTCTGTTCTCTCTGCCCGTACGTTCATCCTCTCGCCATTCAAACCACAAGCCTCTTCTATTTACTCTGTATTAGAGGTAACCGATCGCGGTGCAGGGGATTATGGGATTACAGTGCGGAGGGGTGCCGTGTTTGCAGCCAGGCCTGGCCATTTGATTGGACAAACAAGATTCAGCGGGTTGCCTCGGTCTTGTGTTGAATTCCATTTCCTGCTTCAAAGCACTTCCATCAAGGCTGCTGTCCCCCCTCCCTCAGGGTATGGGGGGTTTAGTGGCGATGGGGAGACCACTGAATCCACTCATCTGATTGGACCGTTGCTAAGGTCTGGACCAAGCGCCATATATGACCCAACGCTCCCCAATATACGATGTTCATTATTTGATCTTATTTACCCAGATTTATCCAGGCAATGCTCACTGAGGTGGTGCAGCCTGTAAGAGAGTCCTGATTGGACACACTACCAGCACACACTAACACAGACATCCATCAGAAAAGGGAGGTTGAGGACAATCACAGCAGACAATCACAGTTGCAGAAGCTACAAAATACCATAATAGGAGGAGGCTATTTATTTACTGCAAAAAGTTACTTCCCTCAGATTACATTCAACACTGGATCCAGGACATCAGAAACACAAGTGATTGTTTGGTCAGTGACCCAGCAGTTATCACCAGAAGGTATAAATACGCCTTCAGCCAACATGGCCGTCCTTTCCTCCAGGTTGGTGAGTGGTGAACAAAATGTTCAACAGAAATCATCATAACCCAAAATCAAATGTTTTGACAATGACATTAACGTAGCAGAATGGAGGATGAACCAAACTATGTTGTTGCTGTGTTTTTGGTATCCATTGTCATTTGATCTGACTTGTCATGCATGTGTTTCAGTGAACTGCCTGTAGATGAAGGAACCCTGAGGACAACGATCCAGCGAAGGGTTGCTGCACAGGCCCGTGGCCGTGATGGTAAACCTGCTGAATTGTCTGTTCTTTAACACGCCCAACACTTTCTCTAGATTTGAAGTGTCGGATGTTTCTGTGTAAAAATAAATCAAAGTGCTATTTCACCTCCTCCAGGCTCGGTGTCCATTTTGTATTCAGCTATATTGTCAATCTATAGAATCTGCTTTATTTTGGCGCGTCATTGAGTAGATCAGTCCTCTGCTATAAACCTAATACTACTGCTACCCCTGAATACTACTGCTAAACCTGAGTACTACTGATACACATGAGTACTACTGATACCCCTGAGTACTACTGCTAAACCTGAGTACTACTGATACACATGAGTACTACTGATACCCCTGAGTACGACTGCTAAACCTGAGTACTACTGATACACATGAGTACTACTGATACCCCTGAGTACTACTGCTAAACCTGAGTACTACTGATACACATGAGTATTACTGCTACCCCTGAGTACAACTGCTAAACCTGAGTACTACTGATACACATGAGTACTACTGATACCCCTGAGTACTACTGCTAAACCTGAGTACTACTGATACACATGAGTATTACTGCTACCCCTAGGTACTACTGCTAAACCTTAGTACTACTGATACACATGAGTACTACTGATACCCCTGAGTACTACTGCTAAACCTGAGTACTACTGATACCCCTGAGTACGACTGCTACCCCTGAATACTACTGCTACCCCTGAATACTACTGCTACCCCTAGGTACTACTGCTAAACCTTAGTACTACTGATACACATGAGTACTACTGATACCCCTGAGTACGACTGCTAAACCTGAGTACTACTGATACACATGAGTACTACTGATACCCCTGAGTACTACTGCTAAACCTGAGTACTACTGATACACATGAGTATTACTGCTACCCCTAGGTACTACTGCTAAACCTTAGTACTACTGATACACATGAGTACTACTGATACCCCTGAGTACTACTGCTAAACCTGAGTACTACTGATACACATGAGTACTACTGATACCCCTGAGTACGACTGCTGAACCTGAGTACTACTGATACACATGAGTACTACTGATACCCCTGAGTACTACTGCTAAACCTGAGTACTACTGATACACATGAGTATTACTGCTACCCCTAGGTACTACTGCTAAACCTTAGTACTACTGATACACATGAGTACCACTGATACCCCTGAGTACTATTGCTAAACCTGAGTACTACTGATACCCCTGAGTACTACTGCTAAACCTGAGTACTACTGATACCCCTGAGTACTACTGCTAAACCTGAGTACTACTGATACACATGAGAACTACTGATACCCCTGAGTACGACTGCTAAACCTGAGTACTACTGATACACATGGGTACTACTGCACCACCTGAGTACTACCTGGGGGTAGTATGGGGAACGCGAGGTTTGGGGTTTGCATGTTACCAGACCTCTTAGGTGTGTCGTGGCTTATGATGAATCCATGGTTACTGTGGTGAATGTGTTTACATCCTTAATGTGCAATACAGCTGGTCCATTTTAATCAGATCGCGTTGTTTACATAGTGGCCACAGATGTGTATCAACACTTTCAAAAATGTGGTGTTCACACCAACAAGCAATAAATCTGATGGGTCATCTTATCTGGTCGTCGAGATGCCTGATAATATGACGGATCAGGTAGCGCCTTAAGTCTTCTGGTGGGCTGGGACCAAGACACATCTAGAACATGTGAACCAGCCGGGCACGGACTGGAGGTTTTAGACCACACGGTGGTCTGCTCTGCCTCATGTCTCTCCCTTGTAGCCTGTCTCCCTTTGGCGCCTGTCTCACCTGTTGGCCTGTCTCACCCTCTGCTCCTTGTCTTCCTGTCATGTCCTTTCCTGTTCGACCACCATTCTCTCCTTATCTCATCTCATCAATCCTTGTCTGTTGTCCTCGACACGGATCCACCCCTCTGCCTCGGCTCCACTCCCCTTCTCCTGCCATACCTCCTCACTGCTTGATTCCTACCCCTGCTTCCTCCTCCCTCCTCCCCCTGCCCTGCCTCATGCTTCCTAACCTCCTCCTACCTCCTGCTTCCTCTCCCCCCTACCTCCTCCCCCTGCCCTCCCCCCGCCTGCCTCCTTGTTCTGCTCCCGCCCCAGGGCTCCTGGGTGGCTGATGAGGTTGTGAGGGTTAGACTTCCATTAACTTAATGTTGTACAAGAAAGGAACGCAGAGCCATAAAGCAAGGTCTTGAAAGGCCCATGGTCGCTGAAGCATGAAGAGCATCACTCTCCCCTCCTCCCCTCCTCCTCTTCTCCTCCTCTCCTCTCCTCTGCTCCTCCTCTCCTCCTCTTCTCCTCCTCGCCTCCTCCTCGCCTCCTCTTCGCCTCCTCCTCTCCTCCTCCCCTCCTCTCCTCCTCTCCTCCTCTTCTCCTCCTCTCCTCTCCTCCTCTTCTCCTCCTCTCCTCTCTCCCCTCTCCTCCTCCCCTCCTTCTCTCCTCCACCCCTCCTCTCCCTACTCTCCCTCCTCTCCTCCTCCTCTCCTCCTCTCCTCCTCCTCCCCTCCTCCTCTCCTCCTCGCCTCCTCTCCTCCTCTCCTCCTCGCCTCCTCTCCTCCTCTACTCCTCTCCTCCTCTCCTCCTCCTCCTCCTCCTCCCCTCCGCTCCCTCCTCCTCTCCCTCCTCCTCTCCTCCTCTCCTCCTCTTCTCCTCCTCTCCCCTCCCCCTCCCCCTCCCCCTCCTCCTCCTCCTCTCCTCCTCCTCCTCCTCCTCCCCTCCTCTCCCTCCTCCTCCTCCTCTCCTCCTCTCCCTCCTCCTCTCCTCTCCTCCTCCTCTCCTCCTCTCCTCCTCCTCCTCCTCTCCTCCTCTCCTCCTCTCCCTCCCCCTCTCCTCCTCTCCTCCTCTCCTCCTCCTCTCCTCCTCTCCTCCTCTCCTCCTCCTCTCCTCCTCTCCCCCTCTCCTCCTCCTCCTCTCCTCCTCCTCCTCCTCTCCTCTCCTCCTCTCCTCCTCTACTCCTCTCCCTCCTCCGCTTCGTGCTCTACGCCTCCATTTCTCTCCCCGCTCTCCTCCCCTATCTTGCCCTCCCCTTTTCTCTCCCCTCGTAAGCCTCCCCCTCCTCCCCCCTCCTACCTAAAGTTTCGTCCCCCCAGGGTGCAGAGATAAACTTCAGTGAATGTTTTCCAGCCCGGTCCTCTGGCGTACCCAGCAGTATGCAGTGAGGGCTGCTGTCTGTCAGCAGACTGCTCCTTCACACTGGTTATTTGATCGATGGTGATTCAGCTCATGGTAAAGTTCTTGGTTAATCATTTAGAACTGGTGCACTAACCTTGACTAGTGAGTTAATGAGGAGGTTCTAGAAGGACAACCCTGGTATCATAACATCCTTCGCATAGGCAATTTATTGATTGAGTGATTGATCAGGCAATGTGTTTGGAAGAGCATGAACTTGGCTGCATGTTGTGGTGGAGATTCTTGGTAGTTCTTAGTCTTTCCTGCATCATCCCTGCTGCTTAGAGACTGCTCACGCCAGTGAAGCTTGCTGCCAGACCCAGGCAGCTTTCTAACGGCAAAGAAGCACTTGTGTTTGCGTGTTCAAAACCGGATAATAACTAGTGTGTTTTGGTACTAGGGTTGGTTAGTACTCCTCTAACTAGTCGTTCCATTGGTGAACCAGAACCATTAATGCTCATCTTGAGTTTGTGTTGTTCTGAGCCTTTTTCCTTCCTGTTCAATGCCGGCTCCATTTCCCACTGGAGCTGTACAACCAATAATATACGTTTCCCATTACGCAACAGTTATCTGTAACCTCCACCTTGTTCAGATGATCGTACCGTTGTGTCCTATTGTGTGGATGGAGGCTTGATTTGGTTAAAAATAGAATGAAACATATAGATGAGTCTGTTTATAGTCTGTCCTCTCTAACTAGGGTGTTATTTACTCTAGTCTGTTTGGGATGGATGGACACCCAGCTTGAAGCTTCAAGACTCAAATCAAAGATACAGCAAAGCACAGATGGTCCTTAACTCTGTATGAGAACAGTAGTCTAAACTAATAATAGAAGATGGTCTATTAAGAGTATTTAGCCAAAGTTGATCAATCTTTTCCAACTATGCACCACATTGTATTGACTATACCGCTTGCTGCTTTCATTTCCCAGCTTTGGTCAATCCATGAACATGAACAGTAGAATGCAGTACACTATGGCCATTACTCTATCAGCAGTATTCTGTGTAGTACTGTAGGAGCAAAATTCTAGGAGTAGTATCTTAGTGTAGTATTGTAGGAGCAGTATTCTAGAGCTAGTATTTTAATGTAGTATTGTAGTAGTATTCGAGAACTAGTATTGTAGGAGCATTGTTCTATGATCAGTATTCTAGGTGCAGTATTAAAAGAGAAGTGCTATTGAAGGATTATATACAAGGTTGTGGTTCAGAACAATTTCTACACACCAAATCAATTTAATGATTTTCGATAGAAGCTACCGAAGACGACCACATGACTTAATGTCACAATGGATAGCCACGTGAGATGTTGCAGGTCCACCTGCGTCATGGACCTGGTGTCGCCATACATCCTGTAGCAGCATGGAGAGAGTGAGAGAAGGAGGTTGATTGACAGCTGTCACTGACTGCAGGCAGTGGAGCGTCTCCGGAGCGGTGCAATCACACGATAGCTGCTAAACCTTTTAACAGTCACAAGACAAACCCTGCCAGGCGGGAAACTGATGCACATTCTGCAACTAGTCGTTGAATGAAGGGCTGTTATGTTCTGAGACCGATTCGAAATGCCAAGCTTGATCAAATATTTCGGAGCTTGGATCTTTATCACTTTGTACGTACGGTAGTGTGTTTCTGTCATTGGTCTCTCACTCTATCTCCCTCTCTCTGTCTCTCTCTCTATTTAAATTTTCCTCTCTCTTGCTGTTTGAGTGTTCCTCTTCTCTCTCTCTCGGCTTGCTTTCTCTCTCTCTCCCCTCGCCCTCATCTCTCTCCTCTGCCCCTTTCTTTCTCCTCCCTCTCCTCTGCTCTTTCACTCCCTCTCCCTCTCCCCTCCCTCCCCCTCCCTCCCGCTCCCTCCTGAAGACCTGGTGCTGGTGAGGTGTCGGCGGTCTCCTAATGAGCGAGGGGGTAATGGAGTGTCTAATGCGGCTCTCAGCCCTGATATCATGATTAAGGATATGACAGCGCCACTCCACACCTTCTCAGAGCGATGATTTGTACACGTGTCGCGTGTCGTCGCGTGTTAAGCGCCTGTTCCATCAAGCCGCCGCCGAGGCCTCATCGGCCAATCACCGGGTCGCTTCTGCTATGTGCTCCTCCTGCTCCCCTGGAGTGGATCACCGGCCGGTTAACCCCGGGCCCTGCAGTCCCCCCCCCGGTGAAGAGCTGATCCTGCCTGGTGGGGGCTGGACCTCCGGGAGGGGGAGGCTGGTCTCCTGCGGCCCCCATTGCTGATCCGTAACCAGGCCACCCTGTCAGCCTGAACACCGTGCCGTGTGGCCCCCCCTGGCCCCCCCCTGGACCCCTCAAACCCCCCCGGACCCCCCCTGGACCCCCCCAGGCCCCCTCCGGCCCCCCCCCCAGCCCCCCCCCCAGCCCCCTCCAGCCCCCCTGGACCCCTCGGCCCCCCCTGGACCCCCCGGCCCCCCGAGCCCCCTCCGGCCCCCCCTGGCCCCCCCGTGGCCCCCCCTGGCCCGCTGTCCTTGAGTGGTGGTGCTGATGAGCCAGAGCACAGCGCCTCTCTGTTCCTCCAGCGCCTCACGGCCCCACGCCCGACAGCATGATGGACGAGGTCCAGATGTCAACACCAGCCCACCCCTACCCCCCGTGGAGCACCACCAGAGCTCTCCCTCTCTCTCCCTCTCTCTCACTCTCTCTCTCTGTCTCTCTATCTCTATATCTCTCTCCCTCTCCCTCTCTCTCACTCTCACTCTCTCTCTCTCTCCCTCTCTCTCTCTCTCTCTCTCTCTCTCTCTCTCTCTCTCTCTCTCTCTCTCTCTCTCTCTCTCTCTCTCACTCTCTCTCTCTCACTCTCTCTCTCTCTCTCTCCCTCTCTCCCTCTCTCTCTCTCTCTCTCTGCCTCTCTCTCCTCTTTGGTAAACAGACAGAGGAGGGGTCAGTGTGTTTTGCGTCTCTGAGTGAGGACCCTGTGTCTACTGCCTCCCCCCGGCTGATCAGGAGGTGAAGGGGACCTTCTGAAGCCGGGAGGGACGATGAGGAGGCGATGGTGGAGAAGTTTCAGACCATGTGATGCAGGCTAACCCAGTAGGATGTTATGCTATCTCAGTAGAATGAGATGCTAACCCAATAGAATGTGATGATAACCCAGTAGAATGAGATGCTTACCCAGTAGAATGTGATGATAACCCAGTAGAATGTGATGATAACCCAGTAGAATGAGATGCTTACCCAGTAGAATGTGATGCTAACCCAGTAGGATGTGGTGCTAACCCAGTAGATGTGATGCAGGCTAGCCCAGTAGGATGAGATGCTTACCCAGTAGAATGTGATGCTAACCCTGTTACGGTACGGGTTACTGGGACCCAAGTGCAGGACGCAGGGAGGCGGAGACAGGGTAAAGGCAAAGGAATTTATTTGTGGAGCGTTCGGGAAGTCAGGCAGGCGGGGGTCTGGTAACGGGCTGGCAATCAGGTGGTCACGGGCTAGACGGTGGATGGGTAGTCAGGCAGGCGGGGGTCTGGAGCCGGGAGGGCGATCGTGCTGGAGGGGGCTAGGCGAGGATCGGGCAGTCAGGCAGGTGGGGGGTCTGGAGCCGGGAGGGCGATCGTGCAGGTGGGAGCTAGTCGAGGATCGGGTAGTCGGGCAGGCGGAGGTCCGGTAGCGGGAGAACTAGAGAAGGGGAAATGGGATTACTAGAGGGACAGGGTATACGAACAGGACTTGACAATAGAGCGGGTAGGCGATACGAACATGCTGGAAGTGTATGACGAACTGGCGCCGGCAGACTGGGGATCCCAGACTGAAATAGGGAACGTGGATTGCGGATTGCCGACAGGTGGGTTGCGGGAAGAGGAATCCGTTACGCCCTGCCGCCGCTAGAGCGGGGTGTTGGACCATGTAGCGGGACGAGGCGTAACAGTACCCCCCCTCGACGGACGCCTCTTGGCGGACGCCCCACCTCAGCCGGATGATCCCGGAGAAAGTCCTGGATGAGAGATGGGTAGAGGATGCGGCTCCGGGGAACCCAGGACTGCGCTCCTCAGGACCGTACCCCTCCCAGTCTACGAGGTACTGGTGACCCCGCCCACGGCGTCGCACATCCAGGAGTTGACGGACTGTCCAGGCTGGATGGTTATCGATCATCCAAGGCGGAGGAGGAGGCGGGATGGGAGGGGACAACGGGCTGGTAGAGACAGGCTTGATCTGAGAGACATGGAAGGTGGGGTGGATGCGACGGAGTGCGGGGGGGAGGTTCAGGCGAACCGCAGAGGGGTTGATCACCTTGGAGATGGTGTAGGGGCCGATGAAGCGTGGGGAGAGTTTGGCCGGAATCCCCTTCAAGGGAAGGTCCTTAGCCCGCAGCCAAACCCCCTGTCCGGGGGCGTACTGAGGCGCAGGTCGACGCCGCTTATTGGCCTGGAGTTGGGAGCGAGTGGAAGCGTGGAGTAGAGCAGTGCGTGTCCGTTTCCAGATGTGCCGGCATCTGGGCAGATGGGTCTGGACCGAAGGGATGGCAATCTCTTCCTCCAGATCTGGGAACAGAGGAGGTTGGTAACCCAGGGAGGCCATGAATGGGGGTAACCCTGTGGAGGCGTTTAGCAGAGTGTTATGAGCGTACTCTACCCAGGGCAGCTGGGAGCTCCAGGTGGTGGGTCTGGCGTGGGTGATGCAGCGGAGTGCCGCCTCCATCTCTTGGTTGGCTCTTTCCGATTGCCCGTTAGACTGAGGGTGGAAACCTGAGGAGAGGCTGGAAGTGGCGCCCAGAGCCTTGCAGAATGCCCGCCATACCTGCGAGGTGAACTGAGGGCCTCTGTCCGACACAATGTCCGCGGGGATGCCATGCAGGCAGAAGACATGTTTGACCAGGAGGTCGGCGGTTTCCCTCGAGAAGGGAAGCTTGGGAAGATCGACGAAGTGGGCGGCCTTAGAAAAACGGTCAACCACCGTAAGGATGGTGGTATTGCCTTCAGACGTGGGAAGACCGGTGACGAAGTCGAGAGCAATGTGTTACCAGGGGGCGGCTAGGGATGGGTAGGGGACGTAGTAAACCGGAATGGGGGCGGGTTGAGGTCTTGTTCCGGGCGCAAGTTGCACACGCAGAGATGAACGAACGGACGTCCTTGTCCATGGTGGACCAGCAAGAACGCTGGCGGATGAAATCCAGGGTAAGGGCTATTCCAGGGTGGCAGGTAAGCCGGGAGGAGTGCGCCCAAGTCAGAACACGGGACCTAGCCGCGTCCGGAACAAACATACAATTTGAGGGGCCGAGACCGGGGTCCGGCTGTTGCCTCTGCGCCAGGCGGACCGCGGACTCCACCGCCCAGGTGAGTGTGGCAATGAGGCACGTGGGTGGCAGAATGGTCTCGGGGTCTGTGCCGGGGTCCCCCGGAGAGTACAGGCGGGAGAGAGCATCTGGCTTGACATTCTGGGAAACGGGACGGTAAGTGAGAGAAAAATTGAACCGGCCAAAGTATAAGGCCCACCTAGCCTGACGGGAATTTAGCCTCTTAGCGGATTGGATGTACGCGAAATTGCGATGGTCAGTCCAAACTATAAAAGGGATCTCCGTGCCCTCCAACCAGTGCCGCCACTCCTCTAAGGCAAGCTTGACCGCTAAAAGCTTGCGGTTGCCTACATCTTAATTCCGCTCCGGTGGGGACAACCTTCGGGAGAAGAAGGCGCAGGGATGGAGCTTGTGGTCGGAGGGGGAACGCTGGGAGAGTACCACGCCCACTCCGGTGTCCGAGGCGTCGACCTCAACCACGAACTGAAGTGAGGGATCAGGCTGGGTAAGGATAGGAGCGGAAACGAACCGCCGCTTAAGGCCCTGAAAGGCGGTTTCCGCCACCGGCGTCCAGGCAAAGGTGCTTTTAGTTGAAGTCAAGGCCGTGAGGGGAGCCGCGATCTGACTATATCCGCGAATAAATCTACGATAAAAATTGGCAAAGCCAAGGAATTGCTGCAATCTCTTGCGGGTTGAAGGAGTAGGCCACTCAGCCACAGCCGAGACCTTTGAGGGATCCATTTCAACCCGGCCCTGACTGATAATGTACCCAAAGAAGGAAATAGATGGGACGTGAATCTCACACTTCTCCGCCTTAATGTACAACCTATTCTCCAACAGCCTCTGTAGTACCTGTCGGACATGGATCCTGTGCTCCTCCATAGTCTTTGAAAAAATTAGAATGTCATCGATGTAAACGAAAACAGTGTGGTTCAACATGTCCCGGAGGACATCATTAACTAATGACTGAAACACTGCGGGGGCGTTGGTGAGGCCGAAAGGCATCACGAGATACTCGTAGTGGCCCAAAGGGGTATTAAAAGCTGTCTTCCACTCGTCGCCCTCCCGAATGCGGACCAGGTGATACGCATTGCGCAGATCTAGTTTGGAGAATACGGAGGCACCGTGGAGGGGGACGAAGGCAGAACTGATGAGCGGTAGCGGGTATTTATTCTTCACAGTAATGTCGTTCAGACCATGGTAATCGATGCAGGGGCGAAGCGATTTATCCTTCTTGCTAATGAAGAAGAACCCCGCTCCAACGGGTGACGATGAAGGGCGGATGATTCCAACGGCGAGGGATTCCCCAATGTACTCCTCCATTGACTCACGTTCGGGAACAAACGGCTGCTTGGAAGGGGGACTCCGGGGAGGAGATCGATGGCGCAGTCATAAGGGCGGTGGGGGGGCAAGGACAGGGCATGAGACTTACTTAAAACGGACCCCAGGTCGTGGTACTCCTCCGGAACGAGGGACAGGTTAGGGGGTTCGGATACAGACTCGAACTCAGTTGCCTGAGGAGCCTGAGCGGACCGCAAGCACTGAGACAAGCAATGGGTACTCCACGACAGGATGCGTCCTGTTCCCCAATCGATCTGCGGGTTGTGAGTTCGAAACCAAGGGTAGCCCAGAACGACCGGGGAGAAGGGGCTGGAAATCACCAAGAGGGATATGGTCTCGTGGTGATTCCCCGACACGAGCAGGTTGAGAGGAACGGTGCGGCGTTCCACCCGAGTGAGGGTCCTCCTGTCCAGCGCCTGGGTCTCGATCGGGAGATCGAGGGGAATGGTGTCTATTTGCAGGCGCTTGACTAATTCCAGATCGATGAAACTATCATCGGCTCCAGAGTCCAGGAGAATGGAGAGCGGGAGGGTTAGGTCTCGCCACAAAAGGACGGCTTCAAGGAGGGGGCGGGAGACCGAGGGATTCCGAGAGGGACTCGCCAGTAACCCCCGAGTTACTGACGAGCCCGTTCTTTTCCCGAGCGGGCGGGACACACGGAAATAAGATTACCCGAAATTCCGCAATAAAAACAGGCTCCCGATCGCATACGCTCCTTTTCCTCGGGCGTAAGGTGTGTGCGTCCTATCTGCATCGGCTCGGGGGAGGGGTCCGCACACGGCGAGGAGGACCGGCAACCGGGAGGAGAGACCACGTTGCGACCGGTGACTCGAAAGGGGGTGTGCGCTTCTCTCTCTGCGACGTTCGCGCAACCGGTTGTCCATGTGTATCGCGAGGGAAATCAGATGATCTAAACCCGTGGGTTCTTCCCAGGAAACTAAACGGCCCTTAAGCTCACTGCTGAGCGCATTCTGGAAGACCCCCTGGAGCGCTTCCTCGTCCCAACCGCTCTCAGCAGCGAGGGTCCAGAACTCGACCGCGAAGGAGGCGACGCTGCAGGATCCCTGGCGGAGCTGTAGGAGACGTTGGGAGGCCTCACTGCCCCGGACCGGGTGATCGAAGACCTTCCGCATCTCGTCCGTGAAGGAACTATAGTCGTAACAAACCGCGGACCTGCCTTCCCACACAGCCGCTGCCCACGTGAGAGCCTCGCCACTCAGCGAACCGATCAGATACGCAATCCTAGACCTCTCGGTGGGGTAGGTCAGGGGCTGCATTTCGAAAACAAGGGAACACTGAATTAAAAACGACCGGCAGGATCCTAGGTCCCCTCCGCAACGTTGGGGGGCTGGGATCGTCGGCTCCCGGGGAGAAGCCGACGGACCCGGAGCTGGGGCTGCTGGTTCAGGAGCGACGGAGGGTCGAGAACAGACGGCTTGGGTCAACTCACGGAGGGCGGTGGAGATCTCCTGCAGGGCCTGATCGTTTTGGCCCAGGAGAGTCCCTTGGTGAGCGATCATTCCCCTGAACGCATCTGCGTCTGCTGGGTCCATCTTGGCCAGTTCGTACTGTTACGGTACGGGTTACTGGGACCCAAGTGCAGGACGCAGGGAGGCGGAGACAGGGTAAAGGCAAAGGAATTTATTCGTGGAGCGTTCGGGAAGTCAGGCAGGCGGGGGTCTGGTAACGGGCTGGCAATCAGGTGGTCACGGGCTAGATGGTGGACGGGTAGTCAGGCAGGCGGGGGTCAGGAACCGGGAGGGCGATCATGCTGGAGGGGGCTAGGCGAGGATCGGGCAGTCAGGCAGGCGGGGGGGTCTGGAGCCGGGAGGGCGATCGTGCAGGTGGGGGCTAGGCGAGGATCGAGTAGTCGGGCAGGCGGAGGTCCGGTAGCGGGAGAACTAGAGAAGGGGAAATGGGATTACTAGAGGGACAGGGTATACGAACAGGACTTGGCAATAGAGCGGGTAGGCGATACGAACTTGCTGGAAGTGTATGACGAACTGGCGCCGGCAGACTGGGGATCCCAGACTGAAATAGGGAACGTGGATTGCGGATTGCCGACAGGTGGGTTGCGGGAAGAGGAATCCGTTACGCCCTGCCGCCGCTAGAGGGGGGTGTTGGACCATGTAGCAGGACGAGGCGTAACAAACCCAGTAGGATGTGGGGCTAACCCAGTAGATGTGATGCAGGCTAGCCCAGTAGGATGTGATGCTAACCCAGTAGGATGTGATGCTGACCGATTAGGATGTGAAGCTAACCCAGTAGGTTGTGATGCTAACCCAGTCGAATGTTATGCTAACCCAGTAGAATGTGGTGCTAACCCAGTAGGACGTGAAGATAACCCAGTAGAACGAGATGCTAACCCAATAGATAGAGATGCTAACCCAGTAGAATGTGGTGCTAACCCAGTAGGATGCGAAGCTAACCCAGTAGAATGTGGTGCTAACCCAGTAGGATGTGAAGCTAACCCAGTAGGATGTGGTGCTAACCCAGTAGGATGTGATGCTAACCCAGTAGGATGTGATGCTAACCCAGTAGGATGATATGCTAACCCAGTAGGATGTGGTGCTAACTCAGTAGATGTGATGCAGGCTAACCCAGTAGGGTGTGAAGCTAACCCAGTAGGATGTGATGCTAACCCAGTAGGATGTGAAGCTAACCCAGTAGGATGTGATGCTAACCCAGTAGGATGTGAAGCTTACCCAGTAGGATGCGAAGCTAACCCAGTAGGATGTGGTGCTAACCCAGTAGGATGTGAAGCTAACCCAGTAGGATGTGGTGCTAACCCAGTAGGATGTGAAGCTAACCCAGTAGGATGTGAAGCTAACCCAGTAGGATGTGAAGCCAACCCAGTAGGATGTGATGCTAACCCAGTAGGATGTGAAGCTAACCCAGTAGGATGTGAAGCTAACCCAGTAGGATGTGATGCTAACCCAGTAGGATGTGGTGCTAACTCAGTAGATGTGATGTTAACCCAGTAGGATGTGAAGCTAACCCAGTAGGATGTGAAGCCAACCCAGTAGGATGTGAAGCCAACCCAGTAGGATGTGATGCTAACCCAGTAGGTTGTGATGTTAACCCAGTAGGATGAGATGCTAAACCAGTAGGATGTGGTGCTAACTCAGTAGATGTGATGCAGGCTAACCCAGTAGGGTGTGAAGCTAACCCAGTAGGATGTGATGTTAACCCAGTAGGTTGTGATGTTAACCCAGTAGGATGTGAAGCTAACCCAGTAGGATGTGATGCTAACCCAGTAGGATGTGATGCTAACCATATAAGATTTGATGCTGGCAGTCCAGGCAGGCTAGCAACACAACCTTTCTGTGTTTTTTTCCAATAATGCAACATCCACTAGAGCTGGTGGGCAGGTCATTTGCCGCTTTCACACCAAAAAGAACCGAGAGCCAGTTCCGGGCTGGTGCTAGGGCCAGTTCCAAACTGGTTCCAGCCTTACCCCAGTTAAGAACCGGTTGGTTTCACACCGGCCAGAGCCAGCCATGGAGCCGGCGTGAGCAACGTCATGACGTCACTGCAAACGTCTCCGCTAGTGAGCTTGGACAGAAGCATACGACCGACATCTTTCTTTATTCTGGGTGGAAATAGTAACATAGTTGCGCCATTAAATGCGTTTATGGAAACATTTTTAGCGAGAAATGTGCATTTTACTTTCATAATGTTCGCTCGGTGAATGTGAAGGATGTTTGGTTTGATAGTTATGACGAAGAGGGAACGCTCCGTTCACTTGCATGGACATGGACTCATCTGGCTGCGTTGGCGCGTTGACGCGTTGAACCACCACACAATGATCAAGCGTCAGGTTAGGCGCGCAGAAGAACCCTCGCGCCAGTTTCAAACACAACAACAACAATTTCGTCTTCGATTCAATCCGTGTATGGTTCTTTCTTTGAATATTCCGATTTAAAACAAAATCAGAAAAAAACAAAAAAGAACCATAGGCCTACACGGATTCACGTCCATTGTTTACTTCTGTGTTTTAAAAAATGCCGGTCTTCGTTGGTCTTCCTGTTTATGAAGGTACGGATAACTCCGCCCCCTGCCCCCGGCGTAAAAGCGGCTCTAGTTCTAGCCCAGCTCTAAAGCGGGGCCAGAGTTGAACCGGTTTTTAGGGGCCGGAGCCGGTTCTTTGGCGGTGTGAAACCAAAGCCCTGGCCCTAGCTCCGAACTGGCCCGGAACCGGCCCCGATTTTGCGGCGGTGTGAAAGGGGCAATTGAGGAGCAGGTAGGGGGGGGAGACAGGTCATTGACAGGTTTAAGTACTATTACTACTACTACTACTACTAATACTGCTACTACTAATACCTCTACTATTACTGCTACTACTATTACTACTACTACTACTACTATTACAACTATTACTACTACTTCTACTAATACTACTACTAATAATACTACTACTAATACTACAACAGGTCTGTGGATGACCATTCCCGCCTATAGGATACGGTTGCCCCTAGCAACTAGATGTGGCCCGCAGTGGGTGATGCTGATTGGCTGCTGTGTTGGGGCGTGTCTAACGAGGTCCTCACAGGATGGGGGTACACAGAGGCCGTCTGAAACACTTCACGTTTGTTTAATATTAATCAGAACGCTATACTCATTCCCAACTTAACCAAATACGACGTGGCCAGCGGGACTGAATCCACTTCAAGGCACTACACTTGACAACGTAAGCAATCGCCATTTCTGATGGGAAATGGGAATGTGCCGGGGACGGCGGTGTGGAGGAAATTGCTGTAACATACAGAATTATTTATGCCATTCACGTATAATATCTTAAACACCTTTATGGTGTCCTTGCTGGATGTGCTGACATTGGCAGTGCATTTAAAAAGTACATTCAGACACACACACACACACACACACACACACACACACACACACAGTGGGGTGGCGTGAGAGCATCAGTCAGACATTCTACTGTACACCACAGGCCTCTGCCTGCTGTAATTAAAACACACAATAAATCACCCTGGAAGAGGTGATATGATGCCCCCCTCTGCTCTCTCCTCCTCTCTCCTCTTCTCTTTCCTTATCCTCTCTTTCCTCTCAGCACTCCTCCCTCTCGCTATCCTGACTCACCCCTCTCCCCCCTCGGACCCCTAACTCTCCCTCTATCTCCTCCCTTTTCTCCCTCTCTCCTCTCCTAACTTATTTTCCCTTATCTCTCCTCCTCTCTTTTTCCTCCCTCTCTCTCTCCCCGCCCCCCTCCCCCTCCCACTCTCTTGTCTCTCTTCTCTCGTCTCTCCTCCCCCTCCCTCCCCCACCCCTCCCCTCTCTCCCCCTCCCCTCGCTCCTCTTTGAGGAGCAGACACGAGGAGCTGACTCTGCTCTTCCAGACGACCTGCCGCGGAGGAACGCATCTCTCAGCAGATCCCAACAGGAGGCCAGTCAGGAGAGAGGCAGAGGGAGGGAAACAAAAAACAGGAAGTGACATCACCTGATGTCTGATGGCGTTATGATGGCGTCAGGCTTCCTGTGTTGGGCTTGCTCTGACCCGGGTTCGGTGATGACATCGTGTTTGACATGTGACATCAGAACGGATGAACCACCTGGTGTATTGATACTAGTAACCAGTGATGTCCCACTGCCCACACCAGTCCACCCCCCCTCTCTGTCTCTCTGTGTAGCTGTGTGGTGTGTACTGTAGCGTGTGTTGCTGTGTGTTGTAAACAGGGGACCACCGTGTCATCAATGCTTGCCATCTTTACTGACAGTTTAATCAGCTGAGCTCTCAGTCGGCCATCTTATAAAACAACAGTCCTCATCGTTGCTATCGCTACAAACCACCAGTATGGAGGTAAATCTGTGCCATCGGATTTTGAATATAAAAAGCCATTGAATTCTAAGCACTGAATATTTATGCATTGAAATAACGTGTCTGGATTTTTTGCCTCTGAATTTAACACATAACTCAATCATTTTCAGCTTTATTTTTCAATGTTAAAAAATTCCAAATCAAATACTCAACGTTAAAAATGTAAACGTGAATATTTTCAGCGCCCCAAATTCAAGATGCAAAATTCAGCTGCAAAATTCAATGTCTGAAAATTCAGTGTTGACATCCGGGGACCCAAGGAAGAGCCATCGATCCTAGACGCTAGATCGCAGCCAAGCAAGGAAAGCGAGAATAAGAGCATCACTCGCTGGTTCTTTCTTTCTTGATACCAACGTTAATTCTAAGCAGTATTTTACACAGTAGCCTATAATAGGAAATGCTCAAAGGTAAATCAACGTCCAAAACACTGACTGTAGCTTTTTATAGGGAGAGAAGCAACAAGATGGTGGTGGACCTTACTAAACACGCCCTATCCATTGTGTCGGCCTGTAAAATGCTAATCAAATCAAATCAAATGTATTTATTAAGCACATTTAATAACAAGGTGAG